>NW_026928926.1:12500-35883 GCF_032062105.1 Saccostrea cuccullata | reverse complement strand
TTCTAATCGAGGCGATGTCATACTGAGGCGTGAAATAACATTTTGGTGGTATATAATAGTTATTTGATTCATAATTTCTTTCCTCGGCAGCCTATTAGCCAATCTTATTTTGCTACATTGCAGATACATGGGACGAATTCTATCGTTAAACCGGGTCCGTAGGACAATATCATTTTAAAGATAGAACATTCTATCTACTTTACGGCAAGCTCGAAGAAACATCTCTTATTCACACTGGTTGTTAAAATTTTATTCAAAATAGAGACATTTTCTATATATTTAAATTCTGGAAAGACAAAATTGGAAAACTTTCATGTCATTCAATGAAGTTAAATTTTGTTTGCGGTATATATGTGTGTATGTTTGGGGGGGGGGTGTATATGAATGACCCCGTAAAAAATGAGTTTGTTTTCCCACTCATTGGAAAGGTCTGAAAAGTTGTAATAGGTATGCCCCCCTTTTTGTGTCAAAAATATACATAAAGTTTAATAAATCAATTTTTAATGTGACTGGGGGCCCCTACATAGACCCGAAACTGCCACTCTCCCTTTCATGATTCGCGAATTCGACACTGTGCGTGCATAATCTGAACATCATAAATAGTTATTTTTGTCTTTACAGACATTGACATTGGAAACAAATTGAAAGAAGGGGGGGGGGGGTGTCAGTAAAAATTTTCCAACATACAACAAATTTGACAAACCAAAAAAAAAGAGGGATATGTCATTTGCCCAAACACGGAAATCCTATTTCGTGTGTGTATGTGTGTGTGTGGGGGGGGGGGGTCGAATTTCTTTCAGTACCATTTTTTCCACGGAAGTTGTGTATGACTCATGAATATATAATACTTTACAATAAATTTTTATCAGAAATGATTTTTACAACAAGAATATTGCTTTTTTATCTGATTTATATCGAATCTATGTTATTTGTTTGACAAAAATTTTCCGCTTTCCGTTCCGTTTTCCGTTCCGCGTTTTAGCAACACCCTTGTCACACCAGAAACCTGATCTAAAAATTTTGTGCGATTTAACTTATGTACCTTATCACGAACCCGCAACATTGAAACTACAGACAATGAAACGTCATGCTTTAGGGATTAAGAAATAAAATGCGGTGGCATGTGGACCACCATTTTGTAATAACTGATACATTACATACAGGGTGTGTCTATGTTTGCTTTCACCGATGATACCTGACAGATTTGGGAAAACAAGAGGTCCACAGGTTTAGGTTACCTGAGTATCATGTAACAACTTTCCAATAATTGACTAAGTTTGTGTTTTAAACCAGAGGCCATGAAATTCACAATTTTGAAAAAGTGACCATTGCTTACCATAACTATACACTTAATATATTTCCTTTGGTTACTAAATACTCCGAGGTAGATCAGAGTAACAAAGAGAAAATGCATTTCCACTGTATAACCAATTGTGCACCCCACCCAACAGGAACCACTGACCCTGCCACATATTTCAATATTTGGAAAATTTATCATTAATTTTATTTCATGAAAAATGTTTGATTAATACAAAAGATCTATTTCAAAGCATTAATTATTTTATGGTCCCGTTTCGATCCCGGGAGTAGTCTGTCTTTCTGTTTTTAAGTGACCTATTGCTATCCGTTTTCGTCGTTCGTTTACATTTGAACATTTTCAGCTTCTTCTCTGAAACCAACCAACCAATATCAACCAGTTTTGGCATAAAGCATCTTCGGATGAAAGGAAACAAAAATTTTGAATTTCATGCTCCCTGTCCCCCAGGGGCCTAGGACCAAAACCATAAAAAATTGTATTATCTTTAAAAACCTTCTTTCCTCCAGGACATCAAGCAGTAAAACTGTTGGTATGATTGCAATCAGCATTGAGTCCTCTACCACTACTTTCATGGCCCCAGGGTCAGGGGTTCTAGTGCTAAGGCAGGGTTAAATAGATTATCAAATGAAAATGCATTATTTCTTTGAAAATCTTCTTCTCTACTCCTGGGCATTTAATAAACTAACCAAATCCATAGTTAAGTTGAATATGTCTGCCTCTTCCAAAATTGTGAATTTCCTGGCACCAGGGTCAGGGGGTCTATATAGATTATGTAGTGAAAATGAATTATTTCTTAGAAAATCTTCTTCTATGCTCCTGGATATTAAAAAAGCTAACCAAGTACATATTTTAGTTGAATAAGGCTACCTCTTTCAATATTCTGAATATGATGGCCCCAGGATCAGGGGTACTGGTGTTAGGGCGGGGCTCTATTGATTATTTAGTGAAAATGCATAAATTCTCTTAACATCTTCTTTTCTTCTCCTGGGTATTACCACATGAACTATGTACATTGTTATGAGAAGGAAGGATGCATCTGGGTATTGTGAATTTCAAGTCTCCCGGGTCAGGGCTTCTTGTGATGGGGGGAGGGCTCTTATGTTTATAAAGTGACAATGCGTCAATTCTTTGAAAATCTTTTCCTTTGCTCCTGGGTATTATGGCAATAATCTAAGTACATATTTATGATGAAGAAAGCTGCCTCTTCCAAAAAAGGTTTATTTCTGGACCCCTGAGTCTGGGGTACTTGGAGGAGAGGGGGGGGGTACATAGTCTGAAAATAAATCAATGCTTTGAAATCTACACTTTGGTATTAATCAACAATTTATGATGAAATAAATTTTATGATAAAATTTCCAGAATTTTGACGTGTGCCCCCACAGTCAGTGGCTCATGTGGGGTTGGGTGCACAACTGGTAATAAAGTTGAATGCATTTTGTCTTTGTTACTCTGATCTACCTCTGGGTATATTAAGTAACCAAAGTAAGCACAAGTGTGTAGTTATGATCAGCAATGGTGCCTCTTTCAAAATTTTGAATTTCATGGTCTCTGGTTTAAAACACGAATCAAATCAAAGTGTCAACGTTATCACTATAGTAAATCAAAGTTTTTAAAGTAATCACTAAAGTAAATCAAAGTTTTAACCAAAGTTAATGAAGGATATGTAGATAACGAAAAGTATTCAATATCAAAGTCCATAAAATACAAAATAGGAGCTGAGCAAACTCGGACCTTCAAACATCAGAGGTGGGATCAGATGCCATGGGAGAGTGAACATCCTCTACCGACCGGTCACACCCGCCGTGTGCTCCTTGTCATAATCGGGAAATAACGGAAAAAATCCGTTCAGTGTAAATCAAAAACCGTTCATCGAAATCGAAAACCGATACACAGAATTATGTATCTTAGTGTAGTCTACTTGTGTGCCAAGTTATATTGAAATCAGACCAAAACTGTAGGAGGAGTAGCATTTTAAAAAATTGTTTACAGACAGACAGACGGACGGACGACGGACGCATTACTATCGCATAAGCTTTTCTGGTCTCTGACCAGTAGAGCTAAAAATGTCAGTCAGCATTTGACTCAATGATAAATTGTATTTGCTGGCAAGGTCAATGTATCGACCAAAGAACTTAGGAAATGATAACTTTAAACGAGACTGCTAGTATTCTTGTTTCATCAACTTGTGTGTGAATAATTTACCTTGTTAAGTTATCACTTTAGTAAATCAAACTGTCAAAATTATCACTATAGTAAACTATAGTTAACTTATATAGTATTTTTTGTCAGGGTAACACAAGAACCCCCAACCCAGGGGCCATGAAATTCATAATTTTGGAAGAGGCATTGCTGCTCATTATTGATTTATACCTAGTTGGTTTGTTTAATACCCAGGAGCAGAAATTTTGAAGAAAAATATTTTTTTCAATATATGATCAGTAGTGCCCCACCCTTACACCAGAATCCAAATTCAAGGGGGCATTAAATTCACAAGTTAGGAGGAGACAGTCTTGCTCATCATAACTATGTACTTGGTTAGTTTGTTCAAAACCGAGAAGCAGAGAAGATTTTTAAAGAATTCATGAAATTTTACTATATAATCAAACCCAGGGGGGGGGGGGGGCATAGAAAATAACCATTTTGCTAGGTATACCTTTCTTCATCATAAATATATACTTGGATCATATTGGCATTAAACCCAGGAGCAAAAGAAAAGATTTTCAAAGAATTAATGTATTTTCACTATATAATCAATAGAGCCCCGCCCTAACATCAGAACCCCTGACCCTGGGGCATAAAATTCACAATTTTGGAAGAGGCACTCTTGCTCATCATAACTATGTACTTAGTAAGTTTATTTAATACCCAGAAGCAGAGAAGATTTTCAGAGAATTAATGTATTTTCACTATGCAATCAATAGAATCCCGCCCTAACACCAGAACCCTGACCCTGGGGCCATAAAATTCACAATTTTGGAAAAGGCACTCTTCCTCATCATAACTATATACTTAGTTAGTTTATCTAATACCTAGGAGCAGAGAAGAAGATTTTCAAGAATAAATGCATTTTCACAATATATTCAATACAGCCCCGCCCTAACACCAGAACCCCTGACCATGGGGCCATAAAATTCACAATTTTAGAAGAGGCACTTTTGTTCATCATAACTATGTTCTTAGTTAGTTTACTTCATACCCAGAAGCAGAGAAAAAGATTTTCAAAGAATAAATGCATTTTCACTATTAATATCAGCAATAAAGCCCCGCCCTTACACCAGAATCCCTGACCCTGTTGCCATAAAATTCACAATTTTGGAAGAGGCAGTCTTGCTCATCATAACTTTACACTTAGTTAGTTTATTTAATACCCAGAAGCAGAGAGGAAGATTTTCAAAGAATTAATGCATTTTCACTATGTAATCAATAGAGCCCCGCCCCAACACCAGAACCCCTAACCATGGGGCCATAAAATTCACAATTTTGGAAGAGGCACTCTTGCTCATCATAACTATGTACTTAGTTACTTTATTTAATACCCAGAAGCAGAGATGAAGTTTTTAAAAGAATATATGCATTTTCACTATATAATCAATACAGCCCCGCCCTAACACCAGAACCCTTGACCCTGGGGCCATAAAATTGACAATTTTGGAAGAGGCAATTTTGCTCATCATTATTATGTACTTAGTTAGTTTGCTTAATACCCAGGAGCAGAGAAGAAGATTTTCAAAGAAATAATGCATTTTCACTATATACTCTATATACCCGCCCTAGCACTAGAATCCCTGATCCTGCCTGGGACCATGAATTTCACAAGTTTGGTAGAGGACTCAATGTTCATTACATTCATGCCAACAGTTTGCCTGCTTGAAATTAAAAGACTAAATGTCGAGGAACAAAGGCTAACTATAGAACGGACAAGACTACAGTTAGAGCAGGAAAAACACAGCATAAAACTCTGTCAGTTGGGCATTATTTCCAATGCCACTATTTCTTCTCAACAATAAATATTTACTTTTTATCTATTTATTCTTATTTACTTTGCACACAATACTTGTCACATGTTACTCTATATGAGTTGATGTACATATAAGAATAGAAGATATTGTTGTTTAAAACCTAGCATCAATCAATCGTCTTCTAACTTCTGATCCGTCATTCAATGTCCCACGATACACATTGTCGTTTCCGTCATTAACAACGGCTCTTCCAACTGGGTTTGGGACTCTATTGTCAATGCTTATATTATGCAGAACTGCAGTTGCAACTATAATATTGCAGGTTCTTTTAGGTGAGAACTGAAGTGTACCACCTGATGTGTCCACACAACGAAATCGCATTTTCCATACACCAAAGCATCTTTCAATGACGTTTCTTGTTTTCATATGAGCCGTATTGTAGGCATTTTCCTTCTTGGTGGTTGGGTTTAGAACAGGTGTAAGTAAATATGGTTTAAGTGGATAACCACTGTCACCTAATAGCCACCCTCTTGATATTATCTTATTTTCTAAAATTTGACAGAGTGTAGAATTGTTCCAAACAAATGAGTCATGTGATGACCCTGGCCATTTTGCTACTACATTGAGAAACTTTAAATTGGCATCACACACAGCCATGGTGTTAATTGAATGATAATTTTTAGCTCTACTGGTCAGAGACCAGAAGAGCTTATGCGATAGTAATGCGTCCGTCGTCCGTCCGTCTGTCTGTCCGTCTGTCTGTAAACAATTTTTCAAAATGCTACTCCTTTTACAATTTTGATCTGATTTCAATATAACTTGGCACACAAGTAGACTACACTAAGATACATAATTCTGTGTATCGGTTTTTGATTTTGATAAACGGTGTTGCCGTGGTAACTAAAAATAGAAATTTCTGTGAAATTTCTTTAAAATGCTACTCCTCCTACAGTTTTGGTCTGATTTCAATATAACTTGGCACACAAGTAGACTACACTAAGATACATAATTCTGTGTATCGGTTTTTGATTTCGATGAACGTTGTTGCCGTGGTTACTAAAAATAGAAATTTCTGTGAAATTCTTTCAAAATGCTACTCCTCCTACAGTTTTGGTCTGATTTCAATATAACTTGGCACACAAGTAGACTACACTAAGATACATAATTCTGTGTATTGGTTTTTGATTTTGATAAATGGTGTTGCCGTGGTAACTAAAAATAGAAATTTCTGTGAAATTCCTTTAAAATGCTACTCCTCCTACAGTTTTGGTCTGATTTCCATTTAACTTGGCACACAAGTAAACAACACTAAGATACATAATTCTGTGTATCGGTTTTTGATTTCGATGAACGTTGTTGCCGTGGTTACTAAAAATAGAAATTTCTGTGAAATTCCTTTAAAATTCTACTCCTCCTACAGTTTTGGTCTGATTTCAATATAACTTGGCACACAAGAAGACTACACTAAGATACATAATTCTATTTATCAGTTTTTCATTTCGATGAACGTTGTTGCCGTGGTTACTAAAAATAGAAATTTCTGTAAAATTCCTTTAAAATGCTACTCCTCCTTCAGTTTTGGTCTGATTTCAATATAACTTAGCACACTAGCAGACTACACTAAGATACAAAATTCTGTGTATCGGTTTTTGATTTCGATGAACGTTGTTGCCCTGGTTACTAAAAATAGAAATTTCTGTGAAATTCCTTTAAATTGCTACTCCACATACAGTTTTGGTCTGATTTCAATTTAACTTGGCACACAAGTAGACTACACTAAGATACATAATTTTCTCTATCTGTTTTTGATTTCGATGAACGTTGTTGCTGTGGTTACTAAAAATAGACATTTCTGTGAAATTCTTTCAAAATGCTACTCCTCCTACAGTTTTGGTCTGATTTCAATATAACTTGGCACACAAGTAGACTACACTAAGATACATAATTCTCTTTATCAGCTTTTGATTTCAGTAAACGGTTTTGCCGTGGTAACTAAAAATAGAAATTTCTGTGAAATTCCTTTAAAATGCTACTCCTCCTACAGTTTTGGTCTGATTTCAATATAACTTCGCAAACTTGTAGACTACACTAAGAACATAAAGAGACTTTATCAAGGATCATTATTCTTTCTATTGCTGTTGTTAAGTTTCAATTCCCAACTGCTGAAGTACTTTTCTCTTCCTTTGCTATAAGTACAAACCAGTAGAGCTTCAGTCTCGACAGAGACTTCTGGTTCCTATTCACGAAGACATTCTCTTCAAAACTTGGAGACTTAATTCCAATATGTGTTCCGTCTATCGCACCAATGACATTCGGAAAGTCACTTATTCTTGAGAAATTGAACATAGTATTAGTAATTGCAGTATCATCAGTAGGCATTTTTATATATCTTGGACTGATTTTTACGAGGGATTCAGACACATCCCTAACAATTCTTGATATGCTTGCTTTACTTATACCATGCAAGTCAGCAGTAACTGTTTGAAAACTCCCTGTGGCGAAAAACCGCAAAGCAACCATGACTTGGAGGGATGGTGGAAGTGAGTGTGATCTTCTTGTAGGCCTTCTGATATCGTTACCGATCTCCCCACATACACCCTGAATCAAATGGCGAGGAAGTCTAAACTCTGAGATAATCTCATCATCATCCATATAATCCATTGGATCATTTCTGTCGCGAAATATTCTTTCTCGTCGAAAGAGATTCCTATGGTTTATAAGAACATAAGCAGTCGCCATATTTAGTTTGTTCTTAAGACATCGATTTACCTTTCCTAAAGTTACGACATAACTTAGGAATATCCTAAGATAAGACGAGGTTAGTGAAACGGATAAGTAATGAACTTAGGAAAAAGTTCTTTCCTAAGATATAACTTAGTCCTAAGTAGGCTTTGTGAAACGGGCCCCAGGAGTAAAGAAGGAGATTTTTAAAGATTAATAATTTTAGTGGTTTTGGCCCAACCCCTCAGGCCCCAGGGGAGCGGGGACCATGAAATTCACAATTTTTGTTTCCCTTTACCCATAGATGCTGTATACCAAATTTGGTTGAAATTGGTCCAGTGGACGTGATTTCAGAGAAGAAGCTGAAAATGTTCAAATTTTAACACACGACGCACGACACACGACATACGACGACGGACGAAAACGGATAGCAATAGGTCACCTGAGTTACTCAAAATGAGTTACCTAAAAATGAATTGGCTTCTTGCACATTCCACGTTTTTCCTTTGGCGGGACACGAGTCTTTTCCATGCTTGTATCCACGGCGTGTACACAGTTTCTGATCATGCATCACTATGTTTTCTCTGTTTTGTTTCACTGAAGTTTTGCCTCTTTCCAGTGTCATAACTTTGAGAGTGTTTGGATGATTTCTTGTAAGATTTCTTTGTCAAGTTTACCTTTGAATCCTCTCCATAATTGTGCACCATTCACTTTGCTTGTTTAGTTGACGTTTCGAGCAGACGAGCGAATTCCTTCTCTAGCGTAAGGTTACTAGCTACATTGATCCGCTTCTCGCGTATAATTTTTGTGTTGTTGATGCCAATGACGAGTCGGTCTCGGACCATATTGTCGAGTTCATGGTAGTTACACCTTTCACTTACAGTTTCATATCAGTTACAGATTGGTCAAGAGTTTCACCTCCTATATGAATTCTGCTATTTTGGGCTTAACATAGACTTAGAATTTATCAAAGTGTACCATGAGTGTCTTTGTTCCTTTTCCTTTGAATTCCATGTGCAATATATGTCACGTCCTTTCTGTCCGACCCAGATTATCAGATATGCGCACTTTTCGTCATCCGTTTTCTTTTTCAGGGGTCCTGAGAATGCGAAGTTCACGTGCTGCAGAAAACAATTTCCACTGGCCTTCTAAATCGTCACTGGTCCAGTCCATGGTTGATGTTGATCCGGATAACAAATTTATCACTCTGTCTGTTTTACGGACAGGTTAATTGTCGATGGCTTTAATAAGGTTATTACCAGATTACTTCTGACACCATGGTGTATGGTACTAAGACGCCATGTTACATAATTGGAACTTTTTTATTGTGGAGATACAAAACGTGATGAACAAGTCATACGTCTGTGACGTGCATGATTTGGTTCTACAAGGGATATATGTACAGTATATAGCTTTTTCTCTTACTCAGTTTGAGTTAATGATTGGATTAATAATTGTAGGGCCGCTCTATCTGAGGGAAAATCAATTTTATCTAGAGACGTGGACTGAGTATGGTTTAAATTGCACCGTGTTTCTACCCTAGGTTCCTTTTGATAGGAAAGAAATGGGCGTCTCAATCTTCTGCAGATTTACTGCACCCAAAACTTACCATCAATTCCCTAGATTACCTGCCACTGGTGCTTATTCTATTCTTACCATTTACTTCTTCTAATGACTTTCTCTTTCATCGTCTTCTTACTTCCGCCGTAACCTTCTGAATGCCTGATTTCCCTAGATCATCGCTTTATATACCCTTGGAGTGGTCTATTCCAAGTGTAGTCAGGTCTTTCTATTATTCATTATTTAAGGTCTTCTCTGCGTTTATTTAAACGCCCCTTAACCATTACACGTCATATGATTCATATAATACAGGTCCCACAAAACGCATGTTAAACTCTGTGTGTATGTCGGTTTTTGATTTCGATGAATGGTTTTGCCATGGTTACTAAAAATAGAAATTTTTGTGAAATACTTTTAAAAATGCTACTCCTCCTACAGTTTTGGTCCGATTTCAATACAACACAAGTCGACTACACAAGATACATAATTCTATTTGACATCTTTTGATTTCAATGGACGGTGTTGGTTATTAAAAAAGGAAATTTCTGTAAAATGCTTTCAATGTTCTACTTTTCCTAGAGTTTTGTTCTGATTTCAATAAATTTGGCACATAAATAGACTACAGAAAGATACATAATTCTGTACGTCAGCTTTTGATTACGATGAACGGTGTTGCCATGTTTCAAGAAATAGAAATTTCTGTGAAATACTTTTCAAAATGCTACTCAAAATAAAGTTTTAGTCCGATTATAATATAATACCCGGTTATGGATTGCACTAATAAATACTTGTCTGTTTTGATTTTGATGATGTTGCCACGGTAAGTAGAATCTAAAATTCTGTAAAATTTTATTAAAAGCTTCTCCTACAGTTGTAATCTTATTGCGATCTTGCCACAAAAAGGGACATAATCAAGGATCATTAATCTATTTTTTGCTGTTGTAAAGTTTGAAGTCCTAACTGCTACTTTTCTCTTGCTTTGTTATGAGTACAAACCAGTAGACCTACAGTCTCGACTGAGACTTCTGGTTTGTTTTGTTTTTAAAATGCGTCTTGTTGATCCCTAGAACCAAATACATGTATTTTGCATTCGATCTAACGGTCTTTACTAAACAGTCTATAGTAAATGCATGTTTACCCGGATCTATTCAAAAAATTATCATATATTTTAAACTTTCGATTTTGTTCGATCATAAATATTATTTTGATGTTTACACATTTTAAATCCAGAATTGATGAAATGACTTTTAAAATTAATTCTGCATATTTCATTTTCTCAGATTTGAACTGTGAATGTGTGGGGTTTTTAACTTTATACACGAAACACTTAATAAGCAAGGCTACCCCCCCCCCCCCCCAAAAAAGCACAATGGTTAAACCACATTATCATTGAGGGTTAATTATGAAATATGTATTCGGAATGCTAGGCCAACTTAATGACATTCATGAGAAATCGCGACGACCTGCAAGGTATTTCATTTTATATTACAAAAAATTAATTTATCGACATTGTTTCTCTGCGGGATTTGACGTGTACATGAAAGTCATTTGGTGGGTCCCCGGGAAAGGGCCGCATAATTTTACGGTTAAAATTAAGGTCATATCGTGAGGTATTTGCTTTCGTTTTGTGTGGACAACTTAACCTTGTTATTGGTATTAACTAGAAGTGTACCGTTCATATCTTAGACATATAGTGGTTCTTTGGATTTTCCTGGCATGTAAAATGACTTATGACATAAATGTACACGTTATTTTGTTCACCATTTCAGCTACGTCCATTGAGCAGTAAGAGTTCCTCGTCCTGTCAAAGCCTATTATTATACCTCGTATAAAACGGAATATAATTGGCCGATACAGTCACCTGACCTTCGTGTACGTGTAAGTAATAAATATATTAAGAAATGGGATTTTAATGTTACTGATGTGCAAATTAGAGGCGGATCCAGGAATCTTGAAATGAGGGGTGTGGGGGCAGTTTGGGATCAGGGTAATGGCTCTCAGTCATGTCAACAAAATTAAATGCTAAATCTTGTGTATGAAATATATGGATATATTTTGGACACAAAAAGGGACCCGTGCCTCCTCTTGATCCGCCAGTGTATATTACAATGACTTTTCACAAAAGACTGTTTTGTATGAAGCGTGCTAGTTGTATAAATCTTTTTTTATTCATATTGTTCTAATCAATTTTTTTACTTTCTTTATTTAATAGATTTTCTTCATATTTTCGGTATTATGCGTGATTTTGTGTAATATACAATTAATTGCATGAACTCTTTGGAGAAGATTCCTTCGCCCATAAAAATCATACTGCCCTCAGAAAATATGGCCAAATCTTCATGTCTCCCGAAAATTATTGCAATTAAGGTTTGTTGAAGGATTCGTTGAATAAAAACGTCATCACTCCTTGGTTAAAAGTGTTATTTTATTTAATAACGATAACAATTTAATAGAGTAAACCCTGTCATAACAGAGAACAAAATATAAGAGAAGAAAATAATAGAAATTAAACTCCAGTATAGTATGTTGTCACTATAACATATTTCATACTTTATAGTTTATATACAAGGCATACTAGTATACTCCAAATAAATTTCTGTCGACGCTATATATAATGGAACAATACATAAACTACCCTTTCATATGGTCAAAAGGCCCGGATGCTTAAACACATACTTATACTTGTAACTGTGTCAGTCCTATAAAGAATGCATAAAAATAAGTAATCTCCCTGATAAAAAAAAATCTTTCACATAATGATAACTGCATAATTTATTTAAATGAAAAATACCTAATCTGAATTACTTAAATTTCATTACAGTTAAACAAGTAATTAACAAAACTAGTATTAAAACTTTAGACCGCTCAGTCCTACATACTCAGTATACAATTTAATAAATGAAGTAAAGTGAACTATCAGATAAAGTATTTGTTACTCATTTACACCCGCGAACTTGCATTCACCATTTAAACACCTCTGTCACTCACTTTCAAAATCACAATCATACAAATTAATATGAAGGATAGACTTGAAATCCTGGATTACATCCTCAATGATAATGTAAACTGTAGTAAACGCCCAAAATAGTGAACTGAGCAAGTCACCAGAGACACCTTGTCAATTAAACCTCGGCCAATGAAATTTCACTGTAAGGTCAATAGCCTCTCAAAGTTAAAAATTATAAAGGACAAATTTTACATGTTGAATAATGCTCAAATAACTTTTTATTATTTCTTTAGTTTCTAAAGTATAACCTTAAAAAATGAAAGAAAAAGTGAGCAAGCTCACATACCCCACGCTCCCCCAAAACTCAAAGTGCTGAAAATCTCGGAAAAAATGAAAGAATCGGAATTTTCTGGTAATATGCACATCTACACATTGTGTCCTAAATATCTGCAAAGTTTGATGAAATTCTGTGCAGCAGTTTATGAGGAGTTTCGCTGACAAACTGTTAATCACTATATTCAAGATATCCCCAAAAATCTAAGTTGTAAAGTGCGGAAATTCCCAGAAAAATAAAGGATTCGGAATTTCCTGGTAAAATGCACATCTATACATTGTGTCCTAAATATCTGCAAAGTCTGACGAAATTCTGTGCAGCGGTTTATGAGGGGTCACACTGACAAAATGTTCATCTGTATATTCAAGGTATGGCCAAAAATCTAATTTGAAAAGTGCCAAAATTCCCAGAAAAATAAAGGAATCCGAATTTCTTGGTAATATGCACATCTACACACTGTGTCCTAAATATCTGCAAAGTTTGACGAAATTCTGTGCAGCGGTTTATGAGGAGTTGCGCTGACAAACTGTTCTTCTCTATATTCAAGGTATGGCCAAAAATCTAAGTTAAAAAGTGTGGAAATTCCCAGAAAAAATAAAGGAATCGGAATTTCCTGGTAATATGCACATCCACACATTGTGTCCTAAATACCTGCAAAGTTTGACGAAATTCTGTGCAGCGGTTTATGAGGAGTTGCGCTGACAAACTGTTCATCTCTATATAAAAGGTATGGCCAAAAACCTAAGTTTTAGTGCGGAAATTCCCAGAAAAAATCACGGAATCGGAATTTTCTGGTAATATGCACATCTACACATTGTGTCCTAAATACCTGCAAAGTTTGACGAAATTCTGTGCAGCGGTTTATGAGGAGTTGCGCTGACAAACTGTTCATCTCTATATAAAAGGTATGGCCAAATGCCTAAGTTAAAAAGTGCGGAATTTCCCGGAAAAAATAATGGAATCGGAATTTCCTGGTAATATGCACATCTACACATTGTGTCCTAAATACCTGCAGAGTTTGATGAAACTCTGTGCAGCGGTTTATGAGGAGTTGCGCTGACAAAAAAAAGGACTGACTGACACTCTGACGGACGGGTCAAAAACATTATACCTCACGCAACTAGTTGCGTGGGGTATAATAAACTGCTGATAAATTAAATTAAATTCCTGTAAATAATAATATCAAAATTATAATGTAGACAATAATACTATAGGTGCATGTCTAATAAACACCAAAAAACTATAAATACTTTATCACATTTTTAGGTCACCTGAGTAACTAAGGTGACCTATTGCTATCCGTTTTCGCCCGTCGTCGTGCGTCGTGTGTTTTAACATTTTCAGCTTCTTCTCTGAAATCACTGGACTAATTTTAACCAAATTTGGTATACAGCATCTATGGGGGAAGGGGAACAATAACTGTAAATTTCATGGTCCCCCCACCCCCGGAGACTGAGGGGTGGGGCCAAAACCACTAAAATTATTGCAATCTTTAAAAATCTTCTTCTTTACTCCTGAACATCAAGCAGTCAAACTGTTGGCATGAATGTAATGAGCATTGAGTCTTCTACTAATAATGTGAAATTCATGGCCCCAGGGTCAGGGGTTCAAGTGCTAGGGCGAGGTTATATAGATTATATAGCGAAAATGCAATATTTCTTTGAAAATCTTCTTCTCTGCTCCTGAGTATTAAATAAACTAAGTACATAATTATGATGAGCAAGAGTGCCTCTTCCAGATTTGTGAATTTTATGGCCCCAGGATAAGGGGTTCTAGTGTTAGGGCGGGGCTCTATTGATTATACAGTGAAAATACATTTATTCTTTGAAAATCTTCTTCTCTGCTTCTGAGTATTAAAAAACTAACTAAGCACATAGTTATGATAAGCAAGAGTGGTTTTTCCAAAATTGTGAATTTTGTGGCCCCAGGGTCAGGGGTTCTGGTGTTAGGACGGGGCTCTATTGATTATAGAGTGAAAATGCATTTATTCCTTGAAAATCTTCTTCTGGGTATTAAATAAACTAGCTATGAACATCGTTATGATGAACAAGAGTTCCTCTTCCAAAATTGTGAATTTTATGGCCCAAGGGTCAGGGGTTCTGGTGTCAGGACGGAGCTCTATTGATCATATTGTAAAAATGCATGAATTCTTTGAAAATCTTCTTCTGCGTATTAAATAAACTAACTATGCACATCGTTATGATGAGCAAGAGTGCCCCTTCTAAAATTGTGAATTTTATGGCCCCAGGGTCAGGGATTCTGGTTTTAGGGCGGGGCTCTATTGATTATATCGTAAAAATACATTAATTCTTTGAAAATATTTTTCTTTGCTTCCGGTTTTATGCCAATGATCCAAATATATATATATAAATTTATGATGCAGAAAGGTGCATCTAGCAAAGTGGTTGTTTTATGCCTTCTGGGTCAGAGGGGGGGGGGGTACATAGTCTGAAAATAAATTAATGCTTTGAAATCTGCTCTTTGGTATTAATCAACCATTTTATGATAAAATTTGCACAATTTTGAAATATGTGGCCCTTGGGTCAGTGGTTCCTTTGTGGTGAGGTGCACAACTGGGTATAAAGTGGAAGAGCATTTTCTCTTTGTTACTCTGATCTACCTCTGGGTATTAAGTAAATAGAGTAAGCATGCTAAGTTAATAATTATGATAAGCAATGGTGACTCTTTCATTTCATGGTCTCTGGTTTAAAACACAAACCAGATTTATTTGTTTGAAAGTTGTTACACAATACTCAGGTGACCTTGTTCTTCCACGTTGCAAATAACGTCCTCGTCATTATAACCGTGGTCAATGATGTTGAGTATAATTTCTGCAACATCTTTCTCCATCTCTGAAAATAGATTTGTGTTAGAAACGAGATAGTATGCAATAATTTTTTCGGCACCACTGACTTTGTTATATACTTGCCTGAAGAATACCACTCTGTTGGTTTTTCTTACACCCTGGCTCGCGTGGTTAGAGTCGCGAAGTGAAGAATTCATCCTTACATCGCGGATTCGAATCCCACTGTGGGACGTGGAGACCAGTCCTTAGGATTAGATCGTATAAAACGAGGTCCCGTGTCGCAATAGGTGCTGGCACGAAAAAGATCCCTCCTTTCTCAATGGCCCTAAGTGCCGAGTATAGGACAAAATTTGCAGCTCTCCAACGGCAAGTGGTGGCGTCTCCATATGCGTAGGATTAGATCGTATAAAACGAGGTCCCGTGTCGCAATAGGTGCTGGCACGAAAAAGATCCCTCCTTTCTCAATGGCCCTAAGTGCCGAGTATAGGACAAAATTTGCAGCTCTCCAACGGCAAGTGGTGGCGTCTCCATATGCGTGGAAAAATTCTCAAAAGAGACGTTAATCAACGTACAATCAATCTTACCCCCCCCCCCCCCCACCGAGATCTTTCAATGGTACTGATGTGTTAGGTAAGGTTACTTCTTTCTGAACATCTTCAGTGTTTACCAGAAAAACAGCAAGTTACATCAGAAAAATCAAAGGTTACACAGGTGTAACTTGAGGTTACACTGGAGAAACCGCAGGTAATACCCGAGAATAAGAAAAATTTACAAGAGCTCCAGGAATTAAACAAAAAAAAAACATGATGTTGTACGATAGAACCAAGAGGATACTAAAGAGACGGACGGAGTGGGCACTGCCCCTCTATAAGATAACAGGCAAGAAACTATTCATATGGGGCCCAGATCAACAGTCGGCTTTCGATGGTTTAAAGGGGGCCCTCACATCTCCGTCAGTCTTGGCCCTGCCGATCCCCGATGGAAAGTTCATACTTGACACTGACGCTTCCAATGAGGCCATAGGGGCAGAACTCTCCCAGATACAGGATGGCCAGGAGAGACCCATATCTTATGATAGCCTCAGTCTGTCCCCAGAGCAGCGCAAATACTGCACGACCCGGAAGGAGCTGCTAGCAGTTATCCGCTTTACACGACTGTTTCGTCATTACTTGCTGGGGAGGAGATTCATTGTCAGGACAGACCATCATAGCCTTATTTGGTTACTAAACTTTAGGAACCCGCAAGACCCAACTCGCCAGATGGATGGAGGAACTTAGTCAGTAGGACATGGAGATACATCACCGCCCGGGGCGACGCCATGTTAATGCAGACGCCCTGTCTAGGTTGCCTTCCCGTTCCCTCTGTGCCGGATCTGATGTCACCATACATCCTAGTGACCTGCCTTGTGGAGGATGCCCAAAATGTGTTAAGGCTCACCAGTCTTGGAATGCCTTTGCTGAGGAAGTGGACAATGTAGCACCCTTAGCTAATCCCGGAAGTTGGACGTATACACCCAGTTCGGAGGTGGAAACTGTAGAGGAGTCAGTTTTGGACCCGGAGGGCAACACTAGTGATTTGCCCTCTCCCCCAGGACCAGCACAGCCTTCTGTTAGTTAGGTGGCCTTCGTTTATGTTTCTGGGGGATTACTAGGTCGTATCGGTCGCTTTTCTCCCCAAGAAGTCGACTTTGACGATGAGGGGTTAATAGATTGCCCCCTCCGGACCCAGATTCGTCTCACAAAACATCCACACTTTGTGGCAGTAGTGGGGGTACCCCCTGATGATTCGGGTGGTCCCTTGTCGTTTGTGGGTCTGACACCAGAGGAAATGAGCTTATGCCAGTTAATGGACTCAGAGATCAGTCAGTTTCTGGATTGGTTAGAGGATGACGCGAGTCCAGAGGAGGTAGTGATTTTTCTTGCAAGCCCAGCAGTGAAGAACTATTGGCTGAATAGGGCAGCCTTCACCTTAGACCAGGACAAAGTCCTTTGGAAGGAGGTGGGGGAGGGGAATGTGAAGAATAGACTATTAGTCGTCCCTGAGGAGTTGAGGAAAGAGGTTCTACGCCTGTGCCATGATGTCCCAGCAGCTGGCCACCAGGGCATTGACAGAACCAAGGCGCGCCTGCGTGACAGATATTTCTGGTACGGTATGATGAGGGAGGCCGAACAGTTTGTGAGCACTTGTGGTCCGTGCAGTAGGAATAAGCATCCTCAGCGTCATGCAAGGGCGGAGATGATTAAGGTAGGTCGCGGGTTTGCTTTTGTCATCAATTTTGGTACACAATTTCGACGATTCGAGCGGTTGTTTTGTGCACATTTGATTATGACGTCAATGACGTCACAAAGGCAAAGTTGCGTTGTTTCCCGTTTAATTCTCTGCAAATGACTCCAAGACTGTAAGAATCAAGTAGATTTATACGAAGTTCATGCTACTGTACGTAAACCTCGTACATAATATAACTGAATTTCCGTCTTAATTTTGATGTGATATTATGTAATGTCTTAGAACAAATGAAATACAATACCAAATAAAAGGAATAATAATTTCTATTGTAAGTGTCATTAAACTGCTAAAAGTAAATCAGAATAATTCAGCGTAAAAGCTATATATGGTATGCAAAAAGAAAGTTATCATTAATAAAATTTCTTGGCGGAAAGCTTGAGAGGTTGTATATGTGCGCACATTATTTGAAACTCAGGGGAACATGCGTATTGCATAATGATTGCCAATCACATCCGGGGTAAATATAATACGTATAATTTTCAGGATGGAATCAATCCCCAACACTAAAAAACGGTTTAAGTTTAATTACATGTATTTTCCTGTGTGTTTTTTTTTTTCTTATCGTAATCATTATTATAATTATTTGGTTATTTCATTATGTATTTTTTTAAAATCTCGTTTAGTCTCCTTGTTTTGCTGGCTAACAAATTTTGGAATACATTTAAAACCGTCCCAAATTTATACAAACACTTGGACTGTTAGACCTATATGAACTGTAAAAAATTACAAGTATCATTTTATCTATATTTTATAAAAGAAGTTCCAAGTGTAAAAGCTAAATGCAAGTGTTTTACATTTTGCGTAGGGAAATTTGATTAATAGAATTCGAAATTAACAATTGTTTGAGAGTTAGGGCTATATACAAGCTTGCGACCAGTAAAACAGAACATTGCAGGTTTACCCCCCCCCCTCCCCCCCTTATTTCCTCAGTATCGTTTTTTCATTGCCGTTTTAGAATAAAGTGATCAAATTTATGTGTTAAGCCTGAAATCCTATTGACCATGAATTTCCTAAAAATACAGGAACTAATATTTTATCACTTGCGTTTTCGTTACATGTTATTTCTCATGCACGAGGAATGTATTAGACCATTCAACCTGACTTTGTGATCTCAGAATATGAATTTCACAATACTAGTGAAAACAAGATGCTAGTCTTCCTAATATGTCCCCGCAATAAGATACATGATGAATAAAATCAAATGCTGCATCTATATCACCTTTTAAATCCTACATAATCCAAATGTCAAGATATTTATACTCGTACTGTAAACGTTACTACGTTCAACATATGACGTTGTACACATAAATAACGCCAAAAAACGCAACAATTTAGCAATAAAAAGAGCAAACTTTGAAATTATTTAACAAAAAATCTAACGAGAAGACATACTGATTTTTTTATATCACTAGTTTTGATTTTACCTCATCTTAACATTTTGAAATTCATGACTAATTCGTCTACGTCGTTAAAAAGTTATCCAACATTTGTAAAAGAAACTATTCACATAAAATTGGCTTAAAAACGTCTTTTCCCCATATATTCAATAGTAACGCGTAGAAAAAGGACTAAAAACTATATCGCGTTTACAGTTACATAGCATGAAAACTACGTAGGCAAATTTAATAAAAATTGCAGATAATGCGCAGTAAATTCTAAGGAACATTATATCAAATTTTCAGGATATGTTTTCTCGTAAGAATTTTTATGCAGTAAACCCGCGACCTACCTTAAGTATCACGCAGGTTCCCCTATGGAGAGAGTCCATCTTGATTTTCTGGGGCCCTTATCCCGGACTAAACAGGGTAATGAATATGTCCTTGTCATGGTGGACCAATTCACCAAATGGGTGAAATGTATCCCCCTGCCGACCCAGAGGTCACTGCTACTGCAGGTTCCCCTATGGAGAGAGTCCATCCTGATTTTCTGGGGCCCTTATCCCGGACTAAACAGGGTAATGAATATGTCCTTGTCATGGTGGACCAATTCACCAAATGGGTGAAATGTATCCCCCTGCCGACCCAGAGGTCACTGCTACTGCGGCTGTTGACGGATTCTTTGCTCGCTTTGGCTGCCCCTTCCAGATCTTCACTGACCAGGGAAGGAACTTCGAGAGTAAGCTCTTCACTGCAGTGTGCGACCTGTTGCAGATCCGTAAGGCCCGTACTACCCTTATCGCCCCTCGGCTAATGGCCAGGTAGAAAGGTATAACAGAACCTTGTGCGCTGTTACATAGACAAGGCTCAGATCTGCTGGGATGAACATCTTGCCCAGATAGCAGGTGCCTTGCGCTCAACTGTTAACAGGAACACTGGATTTACGGCAAACAAGCTTATGTTGGGCAGGGAGGTGAATATTCCTGCTGACCTGATGTTTGCCCCACCCTCCGAGTCTGCCAAGTCATCAGATGGAGAGCTGACTGACTCGGAACTGTACTGTTTCTGTCGTAAACCAGATGATGGGGGTCTCATGATCCAATGTGATCAGTGTGACGGTTGGTTTCATGGGGTTTGTGTGGGGGTCACTTCCGATTAGGCTTCCTCCCTGGATCAGTACATATGCCCAGATTGTATGGGGGACCCCGGGTAGCTAATGTGGGTTCTGCTTTTGCAGTTCACCAGTGGAGGGTCAGTTTAGTGACCTATCATCAGATGAAGCAGAGTCACCTGTGAGAGGCTGGAGGAGGGAGCGCCCTCCCTCTGAGTACAGCCAAAGGGTCCCAGAATGGAAGGAGAGGTCCCCTGAGTCGTCCCCTTAAACACAGGAGTTCGCGTACCTATCAATTTTACCGAAATTTTCGGTAAATAAAGATACGTATTAATACCTATAATAATAACACAAGGACTGCAACCGTTGTCCGCGAGGCCATGACGTGACGTCACGGGCGGTCCATTTACCCAAAAGAAACAAAAAAAAAAACAATCATACACAATTAACTAGAGATAACGATATTACGTTTAGATACGAGTACATGTACAAGTACTTGTACCTCCCCGTTTTAAATTTTCTTGAATGTCTACAAACTTGTCTCTGGTTTTTTTTCGCATATGACCTCAATCATCTAGATTAGCATTTCAGGCAGTTTTGTTCTTTTTGGGTAAATGGACGCGCCCATGACGTCACGTCATGGCGTCGCGGACAACGGATATTTGAGCGAAGTTGTGGAGAAATATCACCACTGCTGCTGTAAAACATGCGTTTGAAATCATATGCATTAAAAGCCATAAAGAATGGTCCCTTCCAAAAAATTAGTTTGTGTTTTATGATTTTCGATTGAAGATTAATTGTGCGACAGCCTTGATATTAAGCGAGGGGTTCCCATGTGACCTAAAATGCGTTGCATTCCTTGTGTTATAATTATACGTACGCGTATTACACATTTTTTTTTATTGAATGAAAATTTCGGTATAATTGATAGGTACGCGAACTCCTGTGCCTTAAAGGAGGGTGCCCTCACCCCGGAGGCACCAGGAGTTTTCAGACCCTGTGTTTGAGCCATTCTCTACGGATACCCCTAGGCCCCCATCGCCACAACCCTCCAGAGGGCCTAACGGATCCAACGGGGCCCTGGAGAGACCTCCCAGACCCCAACCCACTTCCCATAGGGGCAGAGTTAGGGGAGCTAGGAGGGAGCATGCTCCCTCTCTCTGCCCCCTTCTGTGTGGGACAATGACAAGGAAGTTGAGGGATCATATGCTGCGGAACCACCTCCCCGCTGTATTTCGACGCGGGGTACCCCCTACCCCGGAGGTCTCCGCCCTACGCATGGTGGCCCTCAAATGGTTGGCTCCAGGTCCAGGGCGAGGAATCGTATGTTCAAGACCTGGCGGATAGGCTCCGTGGCGAGGCAGTCTTTCCAGATAGAAACAGCCTCGACACACAAGACTTAGTCCAGGCCATGGATGCCTTGTGCGACTATGTCGGGGAATCTCCCCCAGCCGTGCACGTCATGACGGGTCCCCTACACCCCGCCCTGCTGCTGCTCTGGAGGGCTCAGGCCCATGTTCTGCAGCGCCTGTCCCCCCGCCTCTAATGGGCATACCACACCGCCTTTAATGGTCGTAGGATCGGAGGTCAAAGGGTGACTAGTTTTGGAATGAGCTTGGCCCCCGGTGTTCCCTCTGACAGATGCGTGTGGCGCCTGCCCACCCCCTCAGCAGCCCTTGTTCCAGCCTTTCCCATTGAGGAGGGTCTCAGGGAGGACATAGACAGTGAGGAGACCTCTTCTATCGAAGAGATCCCCCGTCGTGAGGAAGACTCTGCTACCTCCCGGCCCCGACCTGGAACCATCACTGGGGGCATTGTCACCATGGAGATGCCTCGATTGTGGCCTGGGGCTAGGAGGGTGACCCTGGCAGTAGTGCAGGAATGGTGAGTGAGTCCGCTGACTTAGACCCACTCCAGTATTGGTCAGGATTCGCATTATCCGGGAATTATTCCGGACTTAGGGTATTGTTTGCGACTGGGAGCAATCCCGGACCCCCTTTACCCAGGAATCTTCCCGAGTGTGCCTTGTCTGGGGCTGGCCCCGGCATTTATTGTCCCTGGACGGCCTGCCCGGGCGGGCGTTAATAGCGCCCCATCGTTGGAGATGGTCCCGGATACTCCCCCAGTGATGACCCACGCCTATCAAAGAAAACGGGGGGGGGGAGTGTAGTATCTGTGCGACTGTCCCGCGGTACGACCTACTGACAAGGTGACGTCAGATGGCGGGACGGTCGCACGGGCCTCTTTTTCACCGAGGATGGCAAAGAAGACAGACGCTTTCGACAGTCGGTGAGTCTCAGCCTGGGCCAGAACCCACCCCGGCTACAGAGTATATTTGTAAATATATATGTAAATAAACAGATAGATAAGTTACACCTGTGGTTTACTTTACATATAACATATATTAATTATAGACTGAGACTCAAAACATTCATAGGCCTGATTGATCTACAAAATGGCGGTCCAAGAAAATACACGAATTTCACATTCCATTAAGAGTTATCTTCCGTTGTCGGCGTAATACTCATTTTTCCCCCTTTGTCCTTTTTAAGTTACCTGTTAATATTTTTAATCTTCAAACGTTATCGGACAATTTCGATCTGTACCTGTATTGCCGGAGTATGGCACAACATGAAAAACATTATGAACATATTCATACAGGTTTTATTTCTAAGATACTGACCGAAGTTGGTAAGGTCATAGAGGGAAAACAGGGCCTTACGCCGGTTGACCCCGACCCCGCAAAGGGGAATAACTTTTGTAAACGTGAAAGTCGTCTATAGGCTTAAATTCCACTCAAGATGTTTTAATTTGGAAGCGCCTCTGATGCCAAATTAAATGAAACTAAAATGCAAGAAAATACAAAAAAGTCTTAAGTTTTACAATCATGGGTATTTTCAGAAAATCTTTCTTCTTGAAGGAAAAAGAGAAGCAGTTCACAAATGTTGAAGAGCAGAAGACAAGA
>NW_026928926.1:0-10000 GCF_032062105.1 Saccostrea cuccullata | reverse complement strand
AATTTTGTGCACTGGTTTTTGATTAGTTGAACGGTGTTGCCATGGTTACTAAAATTAGAAATTTCTATGAAATGATTTAAAATTACAATCACAAATATATTTTTAGTTTGATTATGATATAATGTGTCATGCAGATAGACTACACTAAGATACATTATTGTCTTTTTTTTCATTTATTTCGATGAACGGTGTTGCAATGGTAACTAAAATTGAAAATTCTTCAAAATTTTTATTAAAAGTTACTCCTACAGCTGTAGTCTTATTGCAATGTTGCCACCAAAAGACTTAATCAAGGATAATTAATCTATTTTATATTGCTGTTGTAAAGATTCAAGTCCCAACTGCAACTTTTCTCTTCCTTTGTTTTAAGTATAAACCAGTAGAGCTTCAGTCTCGACAGAGACTTCTGGTTAAAACCAGTGACTTTCACTTCGAATTCCGAGCGCTTGACGAAGGAACAGTCACTAACTATGTTTGCGTCTTAGGTTTGACGCGACACCGCGAACGAGAATCGAACCCGAACTTCTCGAACAGGAATTATTCAGTGATGATGAAGGTGAAATCATTTAATTCATGTTTAAAGTTTGCCCGTAAAATTCCAATAAATAATAGCTGTGTTTCATACCGACCAAAGAATCACTGCTTCAGCAGGGTAAAATATGTCCATTGCGGGGGAGACTGTTTTTTTCATAGTCATGATATCTTGACAATGTTTTTTACAACATCAATACTGACACTTTTTAAATGCATCCTTAACCTTTCATCTGTAAAATTGAGATGAATTTGACAGTTTGAAAAACGTTTTCTGTTTGAATGATTATTGTTTAACGTTCCTCTCGAGAAAGAAGCCTTCACTTGCTAGTGGAGAGCTACAAATTTTGTCCTATGCTCGGCACTTACGGCCATTGAGCAGTGAGGGATCTTTTTCGCGCCAGTACCTGCTGCGGCACGGGATATATACATATATCGGGTTATATAATAACTATACATGTCCTACAGAGGCATGCAAACACACGACACCAAGATTAACTCATTACTCCAACACTGTAGAGAAGACGCTCTTACCACTTACCACTGTGCCACGCAGGCGACGTTTGAAAAAATGTAACAAATACTTAAATCTATGAATTACTTGTCTTAATAATGTGTTGAAGCTCATTACCACCATTTATCACTTTCATAAGCGAAAAATGATAATTATCTCATGAAAAGAGATGTAGGAGAAAGACTTCGCACCAAATCTGTAAGGTCCAAAATGTTGTAAAAATATATGTGATGAATTCTGGGAACAGCTTTCAGCACAATACCAGCCATTAGGTAATAGGTAATCACTTTATTTCTACACAAATGTACTAGTTCATCAAGAGCATGTAAATATTAGGAATAGCTGTGCGATTTTTTTGGTTTCATGACGATGATCAATCGATTGGCTTGCGTTATAATTTTATGCATGGTGTGTTGCAAATTATCACACAAGCCTCTCGATTGATCATATGATGAAACCAAAAAATAAGAGAATTATTTCTCTAAAAATGTGATCATATGCTCATAATTTAAATATGGATTTGTATACTATATTTATCCATTATTTAGGAGTCGTAAGTTGTGTTTTAATTTGTTTCAGATAAAAGTTTACTTCTGGCTATACCTGTGACTTCCAGTTATCAGATTTCATATGGATCTGCTCCTGAACCTCTACCTTCTGTATCAGACTTCCTAGAGACGGATGTAAGAGTTCATTGTCCGACAATATGCAAGATAAGTTGGATTGGTGTTATTACCATTATACAGGCCTCTCTGTTGAGAAAGCATTTTCTATCACATCTGAATTTACTAAATCCAAAAACCTGCAGCATATTGATGATTACCCAGATAAGAATATGCAAGTCTGAAGCAGTAGCATGTATTGTGGGGAAGTGACATATTGGAAAACGAAATCCCTTGAATCACAACCCCACTCCACCCACCCCCCACCCCCCCGCACCACCACCACCACCACCAAACGATTGCAACACATGGTTTGCTAGCTTTACTTCACATTGCTCCGATCATAAACAATCAGTCAAAATAGACTCTTTACCAACCAAGTCAGTGAAACCAGTCGTGTGTAAAATTGCAAGTCTGATTGAATAGCCATTTCATCTAGAATTGGTCTGCCCTTAAGTTCCTCTCTGCTCTGGTGGAACATTTTGACGCATAGTTTCATTTTTCATCCATTGAAAAATATATTTGGATATATGCTGGCTCGATAGTGAAATTTGTTTGATTTTCTGTTGTGACAGCAAACGTTCTGCAAGTTTGGGAGGGCAGTCTGGAATGACATTCTCCAACACTTTCAACATATCACCATGATCTTGAATACCGGGTATATTCTTTTTTATGAGATGTCCTTTGTGAGTTTCCTCAGTGGTTGTTTTTTTTACAGGAGAGTCATGACAGAATGTGTGTTATAAGAAAATTTTAAAGCTTCTTTCTTGAAGCCTCATTCTTATTTGATATATATTTTGTTTTACAGAGTCTTCAGGTTGAGTTGAAAAAGTTGTGAACCATTCTATATTCAGAACAAAGACTGTCAGATCTTTAGAACTTACCACATTTCAGGGATCTGCATACAGTTTTTAGAAAGCAGTTTTCATCGAGAACTTCTTCTTTTATTAAATTGTGTGAGTGTTTATCTGGTGGAGCTCATTCCTTCAATCCTTTGCATTTTCTTTGTGATTTAACAATGATGTTTACAAAATCTGATTCATTAGCGAGAAAAAAATGGTTTTCGAGTCCAATATCAGCAGGATAAATTGTTTCATCAAAAATCAAAATGTCTCACGTCAATGTCAAAGCCATGGAATGAATTTCAGTAAGAACTGGATTGTGATAGGTGAATTTTTTAACATGTATTCTATTTTTATTAGGTCACCTAAGTAATTAGTAAGTAAGTACCTAAGTAACTCAGGTGACCTATTGCTATCCGTTTTCGTCCGTCGTCGTGCGTTGTGTGTTAAATATTTGAACATTTTCAGCTTCTTCTCTGCAACTGCTCAACCAATTTCAACCAAATTTGGCATAAAGCATCTATGGGTGAAGGGGAACAAAAATTGTGAATTCCATGGCCCCTGCCCCCCCCCCCCCGGGACCTGAAGGGTGGGGCCAAAACCACTATAATTAATGCAATCTTTAAAAATCTTCTCCTTTACTTCTGGACATCAAGCAGTCAAACTGCATGCTGGTATGAATGTAATGAGCATTGAGCCCTCGACCGAAATTGTGAAATTCATGGCCCCAGGGTCAGAGGTTCTAGTGCTAGGGCGGGGGCTATGTAGATTTTATAGAGAAAATACATTATTTCTTTGAAAATCTTCATCTCTGCTCCTGTGGGTATTAAACTAACTAAATACATGTTGTGTTGAATGAGGCTGTCTCTTACAAAATTGTGAATTTCATGGCCCCAGGGTCAGGGGTTCTGGTTTTCGGGCGGGGCTCTTCTAATTACATAGTGAAAATGCAAAATATCTTTGAAAATCATCTACTCTGCTCCTGAGTAGAACTATGTATTTAGTTACAATGAGGAGGGATGCCTCTTCGAAAATTGTAAATTTCATGGTCCCTGGGTTGGGGGTTCTGGAATTAGGGTAGGATTATTTTGTAATAGAGGTTCTTATTTTGATTTGAAATTCTGCTCGGTCTTATTTCAGATCCTGTTTGTACCTTATTTCAACATCTCATGTCAATTGTAATGAAAACACCATTATAGAGCAAGCTAAGTGTATAGTTATGATAAGCATCGGTGCCTCTTTCAAAATTGCGAATTTCATGGCCTTTGGTTTAAAACACGAAGCAATTCAATTGTTGGAAAGATTTTACATGATACCTAGGTGACCTTTCAGGCCCGTGGGCTTCTTGTTACTTCTATATTAGCAAAAATTCTGATGGAAAGCGGCTTGATATGTCTGAAAATTATATATT
Organism: Saccostrea cuccullata; assembly: GCF_032062105.1. Taxonomy (NCBI): domain Eukaryota; kingdom Metazoa; phylum Mollusca; class Bivalvia; order Ostreida; family Ostreidae; genus Saccostrea; species Saccostrea cuccullata. The sequence goes on along the minus strand of NW_026928926.1, from coordinate 6,040 downwards.
TACTTCACAGAAGACTCCCAGAATATACCATGGTATATGTTCTCGCTTTGTCCAGTCATCTTTGGCTCTCGGCTTTTTTTACTTCTATTTTATTGAAAAGATACTCTATTAATTCCCCCATCCAATTTTAGTTATTTCAGAAATCATGGCATTTTCTTGTTAGAGCTCCACATTACTTATTAGCCTTGTAAACAGAAAATAAAGAAATGATTAGGAGGTAGGTAGTTTAATATGCAATTTTTTTTAAGCAAACTTTTTTTCTGTATGTGAACTTACTCAATGGTCATAAAGCTATTGATTGAAGAATCCTAATATCATTTCTGACATTATTTAAAGTTTGATTTATGTTTTCATTGCATTCATTCTTCTGAGAGAGTCAGTACCGTGTTTAAAGAAGGATAAACCACATTTCCAATGAAATTTTTTCATGATTTAAAATGTACAAATTGTTTGTTGTTTTTTTTTCAATACTTCGGGCTCAAAGATTTTTAGGTCACCTGAGTCACTCAGGTGACCTATTGCTATCCGTTTTCGTCCGTCGTCGTGCGTAGTGTGTTGTGTGTCGTGCGTCGCGTTAACATTTGAACATTTTCAGCTTCTTCTCGGAAACCACTGAACCAATTTCAACCAAATTTAGTATATAGCATCTATGGGTGAAGGGAAACATAAATTATGAATATTATGGTCCCCGCATCCCTGGGGCCTGAGGGGTGGGGCCAAAACCACAAAAAATAATGCAAACTATAAAAATATTCTCTACTTCTGAACATCAAGCAGTCAAACTGTTGGTATGAATGTAATAAGCATTGAGTCCTCTACCAAAATTGTGAAAATTATGGCCCCAGGGTCAGGGGTTCTGGTGTTAGGGCGGGGCTCTATAGATTATATAGTGAAAATGCATTATTTCTTTGAAAATCTTCTCTGCTCCTGAGTATTCAATAAACTAACTAAGTACATAGTTATGATGAGCAAGAGTGGCTCTACCAAAATTATGAATTTTATGGCCCCAGGGTCAGGGGTTCTGGTGCTAGGGCGGGGCTATATAGATTATATAGTGAAAATGCATTATTTCTTTGAAAATGTTCTTCTGAGCTCCTGGGTATTAAATAAACTAACTAAGTACATAATTATGATGAGCAAGAGTGGCTCTACTAAAATTGTGAATTTTATGGTCCCAGGGTTAGGGGTTCTTGTGTTAGGGCGGGGCTCTATTGATTATATAGTGAAAAAAACAGTTCTTTGAAAATCTTCCTCTCTGCTCCTGGGTATTAAATAAACTAAATTAGTATATAGTTATAATGAGCAAGAGTGCCTCAACCTGATTTGTAAATTTCATGGCCCCTAGCTGTGTCAGGGGTTTACCCATTTTGCGTAAGTGGAGTCTTTTGATTCTATAGTGAAAATACTTTAATTCTTTGAAAATCTTTTCGTTTGCACCTAGGTATTATGCCAATGATCTAAGTTTGTATATCTATGGTGAAAAAGGTGCCTCTATCAAATGGTGAATTCCATGCCCTCTGGGTCAGGGGTAGGGGGGTGTTACATGTACATAGTCTGAAAATAAATTAATGCTTGAAATATACTCTGAGTATTAATCAACCATTTATGATGAAATAAAATTTATGATAAAATTTCGAAAATTTTGAAATAAGTGGCCTCAGGGTCAGTGGTTCCTTTGGGGTGGGGTGCACAACTGGTTATAAGTTGGAAGAGCATTTTTTCTTTGTTACTCTGATCTACCTCTTGGTATTAAGTAACTAGAGTAAGTAAGTGTATAATTATGATAAGCAATGGTGCCTCTTTCAAAATTGTGAATTTCATGGCCTCTGGTTTACAACATGAACCAAATTCAATTGTGCGAAAGTTGTTACATGATACTCAGGTGACCTATAAGGCCCGTGGGCCTCTTGTTTATTGTTACATATTATATTAAATGTTCCCATCACTACGGTGGTATATTTAGAACACGCAATTATTTTTTTTAAAATACCAGAAAAAAATTATCTTGTGAAAACGAGATAATTATCTTGTGAAAACGAGATATTATCTTGTGAAAACGACATAATTATCTTGTGAAAACGAGATATTATCTTGTGAAAACGACTTATTATCTTGTGAAAACGAGATATTATCTTGTGAAAACGAGATATTATCTTGTGAAAACGACATAATTATCTTGTGAAAACGAGATATTATCTTGTGAAAACGACTTATTATCTTGTGAAAACGAGATATTCTGTTTGTGAAAACGACATAATATCTTGTGAAAAGGAGATATTATCTTGTGAAAACGAGATATTATCTTGTGAAAACGAGATATTATCTTGTGAAAACGAGATAATATCTCGTGAAAACGAGATATTATCTTGTGAAAGCGAGATATTATCTTGTGAAAACGTCTTATTATCTTTTATCACAAGATAATAAGTCGTTTTCACAAGATAATTTCTCGTTTTCACAAGATAATATCTCGTTTTCACAAGATAATTTCTCGTTTTCACAAGATGATATCTCGTTTTCACAACATAATATCTCGTTTTCACAAGATATTATCTCGTTTTCACAAGATATTATCTCGTTTTCACAAGACAATTTCTCGTTTTCACAAGATGATATCTCGTTTTCACAGAGATATTGTATCTCGTTTTCACAAGATAATATCTCGTTTTCAACAAGATAATAAGTCGTTTTCACAAGATAATATCTCGTTTTCACAAGATAATTATGTCGTTTTCACGAGATAATTTTTTTCTGGTATTTAAAAAAAAAATCAATGCGTGTCCTAAATATACCACCGTACATCACAAATACATGCATGTAAATATTTTTGGCTAGTTGTCCCCAGCTGAAAGTGGGGGATATTACTTTCGATCTGTCTGTCCTTCGACTAGGGTTCTGTCTTTCTGTTTCACCACTTTCGTTTCCTCGCGATATCTCGAGAAGAGTTTGAGCTTTTGCAATGAAATTTTACACAATGAGTTCCTAATGTCTAAGGAAAATCCCTTTGATTTTGAGGTCAAAAGGAAAAGGTCATAACTTTTTTTTTTTTAAATCTGTCTGTTTATTACTTTCGTTTCCGCGCGATATCTTAAGAAACCTTTGAACAGGTCGGAGAGAATACTCGAAATCGGGTATTATCCGTGAAATCGCGTATAATACTCGATATTAGGGTATCGTTGAATCCGCGAAATCGGGTATAATAGGTGTAATTACCTAATAAAACTTAAACAATGGGATGGCGCATGTTGCCGAGTTAACTTTCATCTAGATACACATGTTTTCTAAAGGTATCACTAGCCAAGTAAGAATTTGGGCGTCAAGATTAATGCGCTCGGGACAACAAATACCCGTGGAGCTCAGTACATTTCATGATCTGCACACAAAAAGGCGTTCGATTTGCTTTATATTTTTCCTTATGTTGAAAGTATATGCATCTTCCTAATGTTCATTCCCAACATAACAGAATTGTAAAGTATCAGAATTCGGGAATTTATAATAATTCCACATCAACACGACAAATATGAACAATTTGTAAATAAATCAAATTATACGGAAACACATTTCACACACCAGATATGATGCCATGTATAAACAAGGGATTGTCTATATCGTATCTAATTATGCGTCATTAATTACTTTCGCATTCATCTTGTGCATAAAATCAAATTTATTTATGAATGTATAAATAATGTAATGATAAAAATGTCTAAAATTTCGGCTAAAAGAACTTGTGCATAAAATCAAATTTATTTATCTTTTTTAAAAATGAAAATCTTTTCTTATTTTATTTATCATTCAAACATATTTTGCAGAATATGTCTTCAACATTTTAGCAGAGACAGTGATAGTTTCAGGAATACAGCTTATGAGAGAACATAACTGTTGATCGTTTAATTTCGCTAAGTCATCAATATTTTACCATTTCTTGGCGACTTCAAAGGGGGAGGGGGGCTAAAGGCTTCTTGACCACCTCTGACAAAACAACCTCGACTGTGTTCTACATGTGTCCAAGAGACCTCTCTTTGAATGTCACGGTCGGTTAAACTCGGTCATATATTTTTAATCGTAGGGAAGATTTATTCATCAAATAAAAATCATATACATTGTACAAAGCAACCTGTTATTTTCTAACACAATATAGACTACAAGTAACTAGAATTCATGTTTATTTTTTAAACACATTTTTTCATTATAGATGAGTATTAGGAAACGTTATTGCCATGAGTAATACATATCATAGATAAAATAACTAAAAGAAAACTGTGACATATTGTCTAGAACCAATCAGAGAATGCGTTGTATTAGCATATTATAATGAGGTATAAGATAGCGATATAAAAAAAATATAGAAGGTGAAGAGGTAAAATTTACCCTGTCTATCAAATAATATAATAAAGAAAGGAAGTGGCTACGATTTTTATGAAATTTTAATGTCCGATGAGGAATATATCCCCAAAAAGTAAGACAAGAATTTCCAAGGCAATTGAACACTCCATTATTTCAGTTTGTTCATTAACATATTCATAAACGTACAAACTATAAGAAATGTGAAAACTTGACTTGTAATTCATATTTCAATATGACTGTACCTCGATCTATATTGAGAAATTCAATGTATTTTAACTTAATGAAAAGATGTACACATTTGACTTTTATTTATACCCCCCCCCCCAAAAAAAAAAAAAAAACAAGAAAATCCTGTTCACATGACTTATAGCTCTCAATTTTCACACAAATGCATAAAATAAAGGTAAAATAGCATATCTTGTATCGATTAAAATGCAACCAAAAAATGTACGGTGTCTTTGAATAAAAATTTCATGCTAAATTGACATAAAAAAAGATACTCACCTTCATTTAGCTATTTTCAACCTGTTTTCCCGTGGATATTTATTTAATCTTATTTTATTTTCCTCTTTATAATAAAGTTGGTATTCTATTATGGCAGATATATACAATTATGACTCGCTTATACTGTACTTTCTAACTGTTAGGAATAATCTATATTTCACGTGAAGGGGACGCCATACATTTTTCAGTAAAAATACATAACACGGCGTTAGTCGTTTAATTTCTTTAAAATTTCACGTTTTGTGAATAGTGCACAAATTAGAAAATTAAGTATATGGAATACTTTAATAGGAAATAAAGACAAACGAAGTGTAGTTATTTGTTTTTAGAAATTATATTGAAAAATAATAACGCCATTGTGTCCTCTTTGTTACCCCAACAGTGTTTGTCGTTTGATTTTAAACTTATTTGACAACCGTATGAATTAGGTTTTATAAAAATAAATCCACAAGATACTGATGTACAAGTAACAGTTACTGGCATAATGCGCCATTGCTTTATTCTTTAGTTTTTATAGAAAGTTGCACGGAATACCCGATTTCGCGGATTCAACGATACCCTAATATCGAGTATTATACGCGATTTCACGGATAATACCCGATTTCGAGTATTCTCTCCGACCTGTTGAACTTTTGCAGTGATATTTCATACCACAACTCAGGTGACCTACAATGTATCTATTGCTACATGTATCTGTTTTCATACGTCGTTCGTCGGTTGTAAACTTTTAAACATTTTAAGCTTCTTCTCTGAGACCACTGAACCGATTTCAACCAAATTAAGTATACAGCATCTATGGGTGAAGGAGAACCCAAATTGTGAATTTCTTGGTCACTACCCCCGGGAATCTAAGGTGTGGGGCCAAAACCACTAAAATTATTGCAATCTTTAAAATCTTTTTCTTTACTCCTGGACATCAAGCAGTCAAAATGTTGGCATGATTGTAATCAGCATTGAAATCCTCTACCAAAATTGCAAAATTCATGGCCCATGGGTCAGGGATTCTGGTGTTTGGGTAGGGCTATAGAGATCATATAGTAACAGTGCATCATTTCTTTGAAAATCTTCTCTTCTGCTCCTGAGTGTTAAACAGACTAGTCTAATACATAGTTTTGATGACCAAGAGTGCCTCATCGAAAATTTTTAATTTCATGGCCCCTGCGTCAGGGGTTCTGGTGTTAGGGTGGGT
>NW_026928925.1:0-35162 GCF_032062105.1 Saccostrea cuccullata | reverse complement strand
AGGGGTGGTCAAGGTGAAGCAAATAAGATAAACATTGGTAAATGGGAGACAACTCAGAGCTTCCTTTTACAATTGGCAGGTGAGTGAGCTACTAAAAGAGGTACAACTGAAGGCCAAAAGACAGAGACAGATAGACGAGGCAGTGACAGCCCTCACACAGAGGATCAAGTCCCTCAAGAAAAGTGTTGAACATGAGGTATGGAAGAATCCTGAAAGCTTTGTTTTGGATTTTCTGACCAGTCTTTTTCTTCCATGCTCTCATTATCTTCTATAATTGACAGCTACAGTCACAAAAATGGCTGAAAAATGTCCGAGTTCCAATACATCAGAACCCCCGAGGGGTGAAGGGGAGGTTCCAGTTTATCCCCCCCACAGAGGTGATGACCACGGGAAGCTACGTGAAGGGGACGTGTATCAAGCCTAACGTTACGGTGGACCTAGTACTGGTCATCCCAAAGGTAAAACATCAGATCACAAGCAGAAAATCAGATAGATAATGAAAAAAAATTATCTCATAAGGCCATAATAAAACTATTCCTAGATTCTCATCCCCGCCCGCCCCGATTTTAAACCCCCGCCTCGATTTTTTTTATTTCTGTTTTTCTTCGTCTTAATTCTGTCGGATCGGTATTCATCTATCATTCTACTTTCGTTTTAAATCCCGCGAATGTCAACATGATTTTGACAGCTGAAAAGATGGTAATTGCTGTAATACACGCGTATATATTTTAAACAAGGGTCATTGGTTGAAAAGATTGGTGATGATGTGAAGTAAGAGATAATGGAACCTTTACTATGACTTTTATTCTGGTATTGTAGATAAAATTACACCGATTGACTAGGTCAATAAAAAATCTGCAAAATTGAAAAAATAAAAAATATAAAATAAAAGCCGCACGCCCGCCCCGATTTTTAAAAAAATTCGGATGAGAATCTAGCAATTTATTTATTATGGCCTAAGTTATTTTTAATCCCAAAATTGATACCTATCTGACTCTTCCTAAAAGGTTTTGACATTCATAGAATGCAAAAGCTCTAAAGTATCTTATTTGCATCAAGAAAAGATTTTTACTTATTAAAAAGCTGAAGAATCAAAGGCAATTTCAGAGAAGTAAAAGTAGTTCAGTATTATTATATGTGAATAGAAATATTTTTGATTCACAGGTTGTCCTATTTTATGCATGATTGTATATTTACACACTTGAATTTCTTGCTTCATAGGAATCCTTTCAAGAAAAAGATTTTATGAACCACCGCTATCTCAGAAAGAGAGCAATCTATTTAGCCGTAGTTGCCAAACGGTTACAGGAAATTCACGGATTGCAGGATTTAAAGTACACTTACCACAATGGAAATTCACTTAAACCCAGCCTCATTGTCAATTATCAAGGTAATAATGCTTTACAGAGATGTTAAAGGGACATGTTTATAAAACCTTAGTGCGGAATTATTTATGAGCTCAATCCTTTCATTGCAAATTACAATAAATTTTGTATTTATGAAACAGTATTGTATTAATTGCATAAGGATAATATTCATTTTATCTAAGATTACATGCTTATTGTTTTCACTCTAAAACAGAAATCAAAGATGATCGATGTACAATACAACATGTTATTAAATAGTTCCAAAGACTGATATAAAAAGTGTTCTTATTTTTCAAAGCATCCAGATGTCGTACAAGTGTCTGTTGATGTTTTACTAATGATCTGTGTGACAAAACTGTATGTTTAATGACTTTGATGATTTTACAGGTGATGAAGGTAAACCTGTCTGTGTCAACATCTCAGCCGTACCAGAGGAGGGGGTATTTAAACTGAATCGCTTCCACATCACAAAGAATAATGTACGTCATCAGTGGTTCCTGGAGGGTGAATCCCGAGACGCAGACTCAGGTGAAATGATTGGAGAAATGTGATGAAAATAAATTCTCTATATATAATGTAAAAATCATCTCTTGCCTGTCATATAATGTTGAATCCCGGGATGCAGACTCAGGTGAAATGTTTGGAGAAATTTGATGGACATTAATTCTCTATATACATGTATAATGTAAAAATCATCTCTTGCCTGTCATATAATGTTGAATCCCGGGATGCAGACTCAGGTGAAATGTTTGGAGAAATTTAAGGGAAACAAGTTCTCTGCATATATTGTAAAGATCATCTCTTGCCTGTCTTATAATATAAAGATCTTCAGTAACCTTTCAAAAAATGATGAAAACTTCTGTTGCCTGTCTATTTTTGTACGTATCTCGTAATTTTTCTACATTTTTTAGGCGAGACAATTGCCACTCCAATCTACAACAACACAGTACTACAGGACTTAACAATGACAGAAAACACAAGCTTCCTGGAGAAAACACTGGGGAATTCACAGAGTATTAAAGATGGAATAGCTCTCCTTAAAGTCTGGCTGCGGCAGCGGGAACTCTCTATTGTACGTAACACTAAGATATTTAACTACAGTCAATTCTTGAATTATTCGATTTGATTCATCGTCATTTTCGCAATACCGCCATGATTTACCAAGAACGTTTTTCCTACTATACAAAATTCTCTTTATAACGCCAAATTCGCATACCGCCATCCGCCACCCAGTTTTCACAACAAACGTCCATTTTTAAGTGTCAATTATCTCAATATACTGCCACGGGTGCATGTGGTCAGTGAGGCGCGGCTAATTGGTTGACACTTTCCCTGTTGTAAAGCATGCAAAGGCAGACAAGGTACATGCAATTAAGTAATTACCGGGAAACAAGAATTAAACAATAATTTTTAACATGAACTGTTATAATAATTTTGTTTTCTGTTTAATAAAAATCATTTAGTCACGGATTCACCACGAAAGCAGTCATTGTTAAGTACGCCAACAACGATATCTTTTTGTATATCTCTGCTTTAAACAATGCAAAGTTTGCTGAAAAATAATCATACGGTTTAAATTGTGAATGTTTTATCAAGAATTCATTTTACATACTATCCGCAATATATCATGACTTTCGACCCAGCATGTTTATTTCAATATCAAACGTGCAGATTTACATGCATACGCAGTCATGTAATGGTGTCATGTAATGCTGTCTTTATTTCATAACTGCATATTTGTTTTAGGGAAATTGTACATTAAAAAAAGTAATTGAAGTATTTTCAATCAGAAATATGTTTTTATATACATGTACATGTAATAATAAGAATAGAAAAGCGCAAAATGGTATTTCTAAGAAGGCTAAAAGATAGGAAATTCAATTCATTGCCAAATTCGTTATACCGCAATGATTTCTAAATCACAAAAGTGGCGGTTTATCGAGAATTAACTGTATATCATCCGTACTTTGTTGGCTGTTAGCACCACGTAATTACAATCAGATAACATTAATATAATAATAAACATTTACAAAGTTTGATGTTTTCATTTCAGGGATCAGGGGGGTTTACAGGCTTTTTAATGTCAATGTTTGTGGCGTATTTAATCACTCGACATAAAGTGAATCAGTTGATGAGCAGCTACCAAGTGATGCGGAATGTCCTCTTACACCTCAGTAAATATATCATTTCTAACAAACTCCACACTGATAAATATTGATTAAAGCATATTGATAATATCTTTTTAGATATTTGATACAAGAAAAAGACATTCTTTTGGAATATAAAGGGTCATACCAAATGTGGACCTAGAGCATTTAGCATTTAAAACATATGTTAACAATCTTTTTTTATGTATTTAAACATAACATTAGCAATATTGTTGTTTAAATAAATTACTCTCCAAATTTCAGCTCAAACAGACTGGACAAAAGAACCATTGACCCTCTGTTCGACCTTTGACCCTATTGATCAGCCTGACCCTTGTTTATTTTATGAACACTTTAGTGTGGTGTTTGTGGATGTTACAGGTTATGTTAATCTGAGTTCTGATGTCAGTAGAGGGCTGTATGATAGGGTAAGTATTAAATCCCTTATTATGGGGTTCAGTATAGGATCAAAAGACACAGATAAAAACCCAAAGAATAAAGAGTCATTTATGATGACTGACTAATAAAATGTGGAGGTATCAAGCAGTAATCAAGCTCAAAAGTGTTTTGAAGCTATACAAATTGGAAACAGTGCAAAAATGGACTTATAAATACACCAGAGGTGGGATCAGGTGCCATGGAGGTGTAAGCATCTCCTGCCGACCTGTCATACTAATAGTTTGTGACAGATAAAAAAGGCCAATTATTTGCTTCCAAAACCACTTGTAATTTTTTATTTTATATTTTTTAAAAAATAAAATCTATACATTTATGCACATTCAAGAGATATTCTAATATTTCGGATACATAAAAAGGGTTATTACTATAATCACTATCTTGGGTGCAGGAATATGCTTTTACCATCCTATTTCTTTGACAGGTGAAACAAGAAGCAGACCTCGCCATTAAGTTCCTGGAGAATCATTCCTTGGACAGCTTTACTGCTCTCTTCATGACACCCGTGGATTTCCTCAGGAAGTTTGACGTCACTTTTCAGTGAGTACATTTCAAACAACAATGTAAGAATGGGAAAATATTGATAAATCATTTTACACATACCAATCTGATTAAAGTCAAATCCTTTGATCTGCTCACATAGATCGCTTCACAAGGATCTGAAACTCTATTTAGGGTCCTATCCCTGTCAACCTCTAATAAAAATATTCATTAAAATTTTGACTTATCAGAGTGTAATTCGAACATTTTTAGCTCACCTGAGCCGAAGGCTCAAGTGAGCTTTTCTGATCACATTTTGTCCGTCGTCCGTCCGTCTGTCCGTCTGTCTGTCCGTCTGTAAACTTTTCACATTTTCGACTTCTTCTCAAGAACCACTGGGCCAATTTTGACCAAACTTGGTACAAAGCATCCTTGGGTAAAGGGGAATTTAAATTGTTAAAATGAAGGGACATATCCCCTCGCAAGGGGAGATAATCAAGAAAAGACAAAAATAGGGTGGGGTCATTAAAAAATCTTCTTCTCAAGAACCACTGGGCCAGTAAAGCTGAAACTTATGTGGAGGCATCCTGGTATAGTGTAGATTCTAAATTGTTCAAATCATGACCCCCGGGGGAAGGGCGGGGCCACAATGGGGAATCAAATTTTTATATAGAAATATATAGGAAAAATCTTTGAAAATCTTCTCCTCAAGAACCACTGGGCCAGAAAAGCTGAAACTTGTGTGGAAGCATCCTGGGGTAGTGTAGATTCTAAATTGTTCTAATCATGACCCCCTGGGGAAGGGCGGGGCCACAATGGAAATATATAGGAAAAATCTTTGAAAATCTTCTTCTCAAGAACCACTGTTTTATATAGAAATTGTTCAATATATAGGAAAAATCAAAGTTTTACATAGAAATATATAGAAAAATCTTTGAAAATCTTCTTCTCAAGAACAACTGGGCCAGGAAAGGTGAAAATTATGTGGAAGCATCCTGGTATAGTGTAGATTCTAAATTGTTCAAATCATGACCCCCGGGGGAAGGGCGGGGCCACAATGGGGAATCAAAGTTTTACATAGAAATATATAGGAAAAATCTTTGAAAATCTTCTTCTCAAGAACCACTGGGCCAGAAAAGGTGAAACTTATGTGGAAGCATCCTGGTATAATGTAGATTCTAAATCGTTCAAATAATGACCCCCGGGGGATGGGTGGGGCCACAATGGGGAATCAAAGTTTTACATAGAAATATATAGGAAAAATCTTTGAAAATCTTCTTCTCAAGAACCACTGGGCCAGAAAAGGTGAAACTTATGTGGAAGCATCCTGGTATAGTGTAGATTCCAAATTGTTCAATCATGACCCCCAGGGGAAGGGGGGGCACAATGGGGTTTCAAAGTTTTATATATAGGAAAAATCTTTGAAAATCTTCTTCTCAAGAACCACTGGGCCAGAAAAGCTGAAACTTATGTGGAAGCATCCTGGTATAGTGTAGATTCTAAATTGTTCAAATAATGACACCCGGGGGAAGGGCGGGGCCACAATGGGGAATCAAAGTTTTATATAGAAATATATAAAAATCTTTGGAAAAATCTTATGAAGCAATCTTCTTCATAGAAATATATAGGAAAAATCTTTGAAAATCTTCTTCTCAGGAACCACTGGGCCAAAAAAGCTGAAACATATGTGCCAATGGAAGGATCATGGGGTAGTGTAGATTTCAAAATGTCTAAATTATGATCAGTGGGGTAATGTGGGGATGCATTATGTATAACAAGGGTGAAATTTGGTAAAGAACAGAATGGTCAAAGCTTCTCAGGTGAGCGATGTGGCCCATGGGCCTCTTGTTTTAAAGTATAGTATTGGATAATCATTTCAATCATTTTTAAGAAAGTTAAAGTACGTCATTGCTTCATAACTGTTCAAAAAGTGTATGATGAAACTTTGAAATGGTTATTCCTAATTGAAATAATTAAGAATATACAGAAATATCAAAAATATACGTGGTGTACATGCACATTTACTTTTATGAATACCTGGTACATCACATTTGACAGCAAAAAAAAATTTTTTTCAGCATCCAAAATATTTCAAAGAAAGAAGTTGAGAAATTACAGAAGGAGGACCGATACGTAGATTACGGAGGGAACTTTGTCCTGGCCCTGAAGCCAGACATCCATTCATTGTTATGTCAGGGGCTGGGAAACCGAGTGTCCGTTGTACAGTACAGGCAGTACCAGGTCCCACAGGTAATTAGCTTCTAGATAAGATGTCTCAGAGCCAAAGTTATATAGAGTTCACAGAATTCAGAATTCATCCTGAAGTCTAGTGTATATTTTGTGTGAGGATATTAGTGAAGATTTATTGCATGACAAATGATTGTTCAGAGTAATTATCAAGACTATTTATTAAATGCTTGCATTTCACAAAATCAAAATCTTTATATGTTTACAGTGGGATATCATGTGTAATCCCCCCCAGCTATGTGTTTGTAGTGGGACATCATGCTTGAATCCCAGAGCTATGAGTTTATACATAATTATGTATGTTTACAGTGGGACATCACATGTGATCCACCAAGCTATGAGTCGGCCTATCCAGTTATGGTTGGTCTGCAGTTAAACCCGGAGTGTGCCTTCAGTGTTCTGGATAAGGGACCCCCAGCGGATTCTCCAGAGGTTTGAATTACAGTTCATTTTCACCCATCCTTTCAAGAAAAGTACCTACAAATTACGACTGAAATTTTCCATCAGGACTGTCATAAATTAACCATACCATATGCAAAATGTTACTTAACATAGACTTATGTGCTCTATACACACTTTTGTTTAATAATACTGATACTCTACTACATATTGATGCTCTTTGATTGTCATGTTAGGCCAAGGACTTCAGGAGTTTTTGGGGAGAGAGGTCAGAGTTACGTCGATTTAAAGATGGCAGCGTCTGTGAGGCCGTGCCGTGGACAAAGAAGGCGGTGTTATCAGAAAAAAGAAGTGTGTGTTGTAGAATTGTACAGCACATCTTAGAGAGGTGAGGCAGATTTCACTGGAATACAGACATTTTGTCATGTATATACATGTAATCATCTGAAATGATTTTAATTAATCATTTTCATATTTCACACTGAACAAAATCAAATACAATTTCAAAATATACCTGTAAAACAAAAACTCTGATCATTATAAAATTATTTCAGCTCTTATCTTAAGTTAAGCCCATTTCGATATAGCGTCTAATAAAAATCACATCCATTTCTTTGGCAGGCATACAGGACTGAAGTCCGGTTCAGTGAAATGTTTTGTGAATCAGTTGGATCCTATGTTACAATACAATATAAACAAGAGCTCAGGTGATGTGTATGGAACAGGGGAGGAACAGCATAATGACGTTATACAGAAGTATGATGAGCTGTGTAAACTGCTGAGGAACCTCAAAGATCTGCCGTTATCTATAAACTCAATACAAGGGTCAGCACCGGTGTTTAGGTATTCTGAGGTAAGAACTCGGAGAGATCGGTCAGTGGAGAGAAGTGGACTGACGATACTCAGGGTTCATATACTGACTATGTGTAACTTAACAAAGAAACAGCCTAGTACATGTATTTAAGAGGAGAGAGTTCATTTTTAAGTTTCAATGAAATAGATTGTAAATGGAAACATTCATGTATCTGTGCTTGTTTTGAAGAGTTTTTAACACAATTATTAGTTGTAGACAAAGTTTTGCTTATAATATTTGAATGTCTTATTTCAAAACCAAATTTAAAATAAAAGGAGAAGTATAATTGTTAAGAACACATTTGTTGGCATGCATGATTTACTCTTGTGCTATCTTTATATCACTGTACAGGTATTTCCACCTTTGCCGGCTATGTGTGACAAGGCAAATAAAATGGAGAAGAACAAACGCGACCTGCCAGAGAATTACGGCAAGCGATGTCCTGACTTTGTTATGTCACTCAAAGGTAAAACTAAAACTTTATACTTATTGTCAAGGTCTGTGCTGATTACTGTAAATGTATTAAATTCAATTCAATTCATTTTATTGACAACACCATCATACATTGGCATATAGTCATGAATACAACAATTAACATACATAAAATAAAATATCAAAGAAAGCATATCAGGTTTGTTGAAGGTTTTCTTTCCTAATATCAAAGCACTTTTTCAAAAAGTTACAAACTCTCCTAGCAGTTCTAATACTTGTAGGATTGATAATGTCAATAATAGGGTTTTCCTTCATGTAACATTGTGCATTAAATATATCGCAGTATTGTAATCTACATTGATCATAACTAGGACAATAAAGTACAAAATGGTTTTCATTTTCAATAAAAAATTTACAAAAATGACATACACGTTTTTCTCTAGGAATAGGTGGCCTTGAGTATCTCCCCATTTCAATATGTAGGGTATGAGCACTAATTCTTAGTTTTGTTAGGATTGTTCTCTCAGATTTCTTCAATGGTAATTCTAGATAGTTTTGTAATTTACAGTGTATATTCATTTAAATAAATTATATTACTATAAAAAGTTAATTTTCCAGAATTTGATTTAGAAATGTTCTTTAATTGTTCACTGATCTTGTTTCTATAATGTTCCTCTAATTTATATTTTAAAGTTTTATGTGATATGTCCAATGAAGATAATGACAATTTCTGTTGTAGAGTATAAAGTTTTCTTTGCCAAGATATTCTAGACCCCAGTGTTTTATATTTATATTATATTTAGCGTGTAGAATATTTAGCGGAAAGTGATTTTCAAACAAGTTCGCGTAAATTTGATTAAGCGCATTTCTTGATATTCTTATTCATGTACTTGAATTAGCAGAAGTATCTTTCCGCCAAAAGCGCTAAAAAGAATACACCGCCAAATATAATATGTTTACAGTATATAATTGAGTCTCTTAAAAGTACAAGGCCACCAACAGAGCATGCTGACTTCTCTCTCTTGATTCTTTGTGCCATGAATGTTTCTAGTCACATGGTTGTTATAAATACTGTACAAGTACCGTATACTGTGTGTCTGTGATTGGGAATTGAAAATATTCTATAATCATGAACATTTTTGTTGTATTATTGAATAAAAGCTGCATTAGAGTTGGTTCAAATTTATGTAACAGGATTGCATGTACATGCACTTGTGTTTCAAAATTATTGTCTTTATCTTTTTAGCACTTGTTAAATATTTTACAGGAATTTTGTATTTGAAAACCAACATTTCTACAAAATTCTTCTGTCATTTTTAATTTTGAATGATTATAGATCTTAACCATTCCTATTTTTTCAGTGATTTGTCTGTTGGAGGGCAGTGGTAAGTGGCCAGAAGAGAAGAAGCCATTTAACCGACTAATGGCCGCCTTTCATATTCAGCTGGCCGAGTCTCTAAAGGCTCACTACGGGTTGGCTGTATCTGTGTATCCACGACACATTGATGTTGTCAAGGTAAACTGAATCTATCATCAGATAGGGTAGATTACTTTCAGCTGTGTATTATTTTAATCTGTATATTAAGCTTGTTTTGATATTGTTTGCTAAATGCTAATGTGCGCACTCTATTTTCAGGATAATTATGTATTCCGCATTGTTCTGGGCTACACACGTGAGATAGCTCTGAGTAAGATGATTAAGACGCCGGAAGGCATGGTGAAATACAAAGATAACGAGGAAGCTCTGGCTCTAGAGAGGGAAATACAGAGTCTACCCAGGCTCACAAGTACTCTACACGGGTAATTATACTCACAAGTTCTTTACATGGGCAATTATACTCTAATTACTTTACGTAGGTAATATACTCACAAGTACCCTACATGGGTAATTTTACTCACAAGTACTCTACACACTCACAGGTACCCTAAATGGGTAATTATATTCACAAGTGCTCTACATACTCACAAGTACTCCACATGGGTAATTATACTCACAAGTACTCTAAATGAGTAAATATACTTACAAGTACTCTACATACTCACAAGTACTCTACATGGGTAATTATACTCACAAGTACTCTACATGGGTAATTATACTCACAAGTACTCTACATGGGTAATTATACTCACAAGTACTCTACATGGGTAATTATACTCACAAGTACTCTACATACTCACAAGTACTCTTCATGGGTAATTGTACTCACAAGTACTCTACATGGTAATTATACTCACAAGTACTCAACATGGGTTATTAAACTCACAAGTACTCAACATAGGTTATTAAACTCACAAGTACTCTACATGGGAAATTTTTCTCACAGGTACTTGACATAGGTAATTATACTCACAAGTACTCAACATGGATAATTATGCGCACAAATACTCTTGGTGACTTATTATACTAATGAATACTTTTTCACTAGTACTCTTGATTGGTAATTATTCTCACAAGTAAAACATACTCATTGTGATTTTGCAGTGTTCAGCAGCTCCATGCATCGTTTAGTTCCACTGTGAGGCTGGCCAAGCGATGGGTGTGTTCCCAGCTCCTGACTGATTTTGTGTCAGAGGAAGCGATAGAAATCATCACCGCCCATCTGTACCTTCACCCCGCCCCCTACACACCTCCCAGGTAAATTTCCTAATGTTTGGTTAATACTTTTTCCTTTGATTACTGTGTGTTTCTGCAGTATTCCCATGGCTGTGAAATCTAAAGTTAATTTTTGTCCTCCTCAGCACTCCTATGGCTATGAAATGGCTGTGAAATCTTATGTTAATAAATCGTTAAATTTTTGTCCTCCTCAGCACCCCCATGGCTGGTTTCCAGAGATTCCTTTACCTGGTGGGATACCACGACTGGAAATCTAGTCCTTTACTTGTCAACCTGAATGATGAATTTACAGGTAAGGGTATCTCCAGATTAATGAAAAATGTCATCAGCTTTCTATCATAAACACTTGATTATGCTTAATATTTACCAGCCTTTTATAAGCTTGTAAGTGTTTGAAATACAAACAAAGTAAAATATCAGTTTGAATGAGTTAAACTAAGGCAAACTTTTATTATAAGCCATTGTAACTATTTTCTTGATATGTTTTGTGTTCATTGTTCATGTACCGGTAAGTGAGACAATATATTTAACTTACATGTACATTATTTTCTCTATTTATTGTCTCTAAACATTGTCTCTTTTGTCATTTCTCTGTAGATGAAGATCAAAAGGAGATTCTGTCTCGATTCCACAAGGAGCGATCGTCCCGCCCCCTGATGTTCCTCTCTACCCCGTACGATAAACATAATTCCTATTGGACGAGGAAGTCGCCCAGCGCCCCCATACTGCAGAGACTGGTTCTCCTATCTCGCCAGTCACGGAGCGTGCTCAATAAACTCATACAGGAAGCTGGAGAGGATTCTGACTTCAAGGTATTTAAGGAATGAAGCTTATTTCAACATATATTATACAATATAACATAACTTGGGGCAGTTTACGCTTTATAAACTGCGAAGCAGTTTATAAAAAAGCGTGAAGTGCCCCATGTTTTGTTATATCGTATAATATAAGTTGAAATAAGCTTTATTCCTTATAATTTAATTGCAGTGTAGGCAATGAGACAATTTTCCCCTAGAATTAGGCTTCACATTGTTTAAATTTTAAAAGTAATGTCAAGCGGAATAATAAGTTTTTAGAAGTAACTCATTATGACGTAGGCAAATTATGTTATACAAAATGGATAAAATCTTTTATCCAATCAAATGGCGTGTTACAAGTAAAATTAGATTAAAAAAAAATAAACTAGAAAGGGTCATTCATATGAATATTCAATACTGTTGAATAATTTTGGTCCAAAATACCCTTGGCATACATAAGGTGTATATTAACTTCCAGGGAGGATTATTCCTTTGCAATTCCATGTGTTTTAATTTAGTATGTTCATTTATCTAATGAAAAATCATTTCATATCTTCAGCAACTATTTCGGCCCTCCTTGGATATGTATGACATGATCATTCACTTGACATGGAAGCAGTCACCACGGCAACATGAAGCCTTAGAACCAGAAAATGGCCATCTTCCTTTAAACTTCTGGAAGTTTGTCCAGAAAACAACGGAGGCTGACGACAAGCTAGAACATTTCCCTGTATACGACTACGATCCTCCAACATTGTACTGGCAGGAACTAAAGGTGAGGATGGATTAATTAAAATAATTATCAATACTGTAGATCACTAAATTTTTGCAACACCTTATTTTTGTGAGAGAGTCATTGACTCTTGATGAGCAAGACAAAATTTTCACGAATTGTGATTATTCCTCTATATAATTCTAAGGAATCGTAAGAACAGAAAATGAAGTTCTCGTGAATAAAAAAATGATTTACACTACCAAGGGGAAAAAAATCTCTGCATTCAGCACAAGAGTCAACTTAACATGTAGATTTGTACCTGTAAAATCTTGTGTCAGACCTGAGATATCACTTACCTAAACTTGAATCATGTGATACTGGGCTGACATAATTTATATATATGTATTTTACTGAAGCAGATTCCAAAGAATTAAAAACACTAGCATTGATTTACCATATTGAAATTCATTTGGATTGATCTCTCATGTTACTTAAGAAAATATTTAATAGAAATTTATAGCATGGTATGGTATCAGTAACACATTTTGAGATTCCTTGCAGTTTCTCATAACATATAAATTAGACCTGTACATTTTGTGAAGGTTATCTGATTATTTATTACAGGAGATGTACGGAGACTATGCCCTGTTTTTCTACGACAAATATGGAGGGAAGTACATTGCCGTGTTATGGAAGCCAGCCGCCTTCACTCCTAAAGATTTCAAGGTCAGCATAAACTATCATTGTTCAGATGAAGAAAAAATAAGCTTTGGATTTTTACCAAACTGGTAAACATAACCTAGCAAGTTTGTTGACCCTGACAGATCCTGTGGAACAGGATAAAGTACAAGTGGCTTGTGCAGGACAAAGTATCAGTGACCTGTACATGTATATGTAGAAATGTATAAATGTAGTTACAATGTAGACTTTGATCCTAACTAATACTTCTGCAGTACATATAGATTTAGCAGTACACAATTAGAATTTGTAAATGTAGAAATGTTTTGTTAGACTTTGATCCTAACTAATACGACCTAGATTTAGCAGTACACCATTAGACTCGGAGTGACTGTTGATCCTTATGATTCTGTTACCATGGTTACAGGTGTCACACCTAGCTGGGAGGAAAGTCCAGACAACACATGGTGGAGCTAGAGAAATAACGGTGGTTCCTAATGTGGAGGCCATGATTGATGACTTTAGAATTCTGGGAAGAGGCCTCGTGTCAAACATTCACCTTAATAACGGAGACTCTTAGTTACGATCATTTGGATAACATTTAATAACGTGAACTCCATTTGAATTCACTACATTTGCATAGAGCCATTCATCAATGTATTCAAGTTGCGGGTCATTAAATTCTTAAACTTCTGTGCTGTTATTTTTATGTTGGACAGCAGTAGAAAATCGGAGTAAAAATGTTGAGTTCAGAAAGATTTTATTCCAAGATCAGAATTCTACATTCTTCTGATCATCATGATTGTATCAAGTATAAAACAACAAGGTCAAATTAAAACAGCTCAAAAAATAAAATCATTAAAAAATCATAATGACTGATCTCAGGATACTATGAGTGAACCTGTGTTTAGTTATCACACTCAAAAACAATAACATGCAAAATGACTCAATAATATTCATTGCAACAATCTTCAATGTAATCAATCTTATCAAAAATCAAAAGATATTCTCTAATCAGAGAAATATTTCTGAACTCTCAACTTTTGCTTTGCAAAATTGTCATGGAGTTCAACAAAACAAGGTTTAAAGCTGCAAATAGGGTAATGATATGACACTGATATCATACAGAAGGGATAAAAGGACCCCCTAATACAGGTTTCAGTTGAAAAGGATGAAGTTAATGAGGCCCGGTTCACAGTTTTTAACTATGACACAAATCAGCTCTGGTTAGATGTTTTACATGTGTACATCAAGTCTTAAATGAAGAAATTCTTCACGGAAGGTTAATCTTCAATTTTGATATTCTCCTACCCTTTATCATCCTATAAGACAATAACTGACACAAATTTAACTGACACATTGACATTTCGAGACAAACAGGGAACATATGACTACTAAACTACTCAATGTACTAAAAATATAACACTGCACTGTGAACATTTCATATGGGACTATAAACAACAGTTAACATTCTTTCCAATGTTCAACAAACATATGCACTGTATGCACAACAGCATAACTTGTAAAGCACGGTCATTTTACATGAGTCTTGTTTATCCTGTTTGTATTGTCAAGTCTAAGTCAAACAATCGTTAAAGTATGGTCCTTTTTTTATCCTGAGTTTCACAGATCCTGCCTGTGTTGATGATTCTGAGTTTGTGTAATTTCCTGAGTGTCTTGGTTCACCTCCGTTTTCTGTGATGTAATGTTATCTATGGATGTATTAAGAGGACCAGTGTTTTCAGTGTTTTCAATGAGTTTATTAACTGTCTCTTCCTCGACAGTTTCTATAACGACATTTGGAGGGAGGGGGATCGCTGGGGTTTTGGGTGGAACTTCCCAGGGTGGGCCAGGTTTTATTGTAAGACCGTAAGGGTCTGTATCAATATCCTGCATTTCGTCTGGTGAGTGAAGGAGACTTCTGGATTTTCCTGCAATAAGAGAATGTTGGCATCAAAATTCAGAACACAAGAATTCTTTTCTGTTGTCTGGGCCTCTACATTGTATGCACAATTGTCATTGAACAAGGGGTTTAAGTGTCAATCCAAAAATAAAAATAGTTTGCCTAAAATTTAAAGTTCTTCCAATATTAGAATTCTTTTTCCTCAGTTTTGAAGTTAAAATTCATTGAAAGTTTTAAGTAAAGATTTATCTAGTAACATTCACTTTCAGAAAAAAAATTAGTTCTTACCAGGAATGGGGATGGATTTTGGGTCTGAGAGTTTATCCTTCTTGATTCCGAATGGGTCGATGTTTGGGACGATGAGGAATGCGAAGGACATCACCAGGACGACCAGACAGGTGCTAGCCTGGGGTTTACTGGTCTTAGACAGAAATAGAGCCTGGAGCTTCTTCAGCTGCTGTACCAATTGTCTAAAAAGAAAACAGAAAAGGCTTATAGACAGGTCTGCCTCAATGAAATGTCTGATGTAAAGTCATTTAAAGTTTCCCTCTTTTTTTGTATGACTACATGACATAGACATCAATTTGAACAGAACAGTTATGATTCAGAAAAAAGTTTGTTTTTTAGTTTGAGTATTTTGTTTGTTTGTTGGAATTAATTTTAGTCTCTGAGTTGTTGGTATGTCTGTTGGTATTTTAGTCTGTTGATATTAGTTGGTATACTTACGAGTTTTGTTTCTCCAGTGTGTCTACTTTCTTTTTGAGCTGGTTGTTCTCCGTTGTGGACAGTTTGACTCTCTTCTCCAGCCCCTCCACATACGTCATCTTCCTCTTACGACTCTCTTTGGCTGAGGCCTACAAGGTCAAGGACAGAAATGGAAATAACACATACCAAACTCCTATACAGCAAAACTCGTTCAGTACAAACACAGATATTGCGAATTTATGGATATAGTGAAGTCATCTGGGATCCCCAGCTATATAGATTTAATGAATTTCTTATAGTATCATAATGAATTACGGATGTAGCAAATTAATTTCATAGATCCCAGTGACTTTGTAATAACTGGAG
The DNA here is from genome assembly GCF_032062105.1 of Saccostrea cuccullata. Lineage (NCBI taxonomy): Eukaryota > Metazoa > Mollusca > Bivalvia > Ostreida > Ostreidae > Saccostrea > Saccostrea cuccullata. The sequence goes on along the minus strand of NW_026928925.1, from coordinate 19,003 downwards.
TTTTGCTGTATATTGAGCAAAAGAAATTATTTCATTTGTCCCATAAGCATATAAGGACATGATTTACAAATTTTGTATAAGTGTTACAAACATGTCATGGTGATACAGGATTTGACCCTCTGTGACCAGGATGTATATAACACTGACCTTGTTTCTTATTTTCCGTCGGACGGCTTTGAGGACTCTCTCCTCCTCCTTGGTGAGGGGCATGTTGGTGGGGAGGGTCACCCCCTCCTTGTATAACAATTCCCGCTCCTCATCTGTCAGCTGCAGCTCGGGGAACTAATAAACAAAGACAATAATGTAAACACATGGGAGTTATACTTACAAAGGACAATAAAAATATAGAGAGACATTTTATTATATATTTTCAGTTGGGTCAATTAGCATAATTACAACTTTCATTGTCAAGGACAGCGTAGTTGAAAATACAGCTTGATTTTTCTAATTTTTGCATATCTTATATATGTATATACATGTATTACTTATTATAAATGAATGGTGTCATTTGAGCATACACCACTGGTTCTCTTTAACCTCATCAAGCTTGGTTATTAGACCAGCTGTTGTCTCTATAACTTAGCTTGAAATCAATAAGTACACTACAACACTGATATGAGAACAAGATTTAGAGCCCCACCTTTCAAATCTAACTTCATCAGGCTTGGTTATTATACCAGCTGTTGTTACTATAACTTTGTATAAGCTAGATTAAATCAATAACACTGATATGAGAACAAGATTTTAAGCCCCACCTTTGATGAGGAGCTGACACATGATACATCTTTCATGGTGAAGGGCAGGGTATCACTCTTGGTGGTGCACACTTTGATGATTTTGGTCATTTTTGTTGAGCTCCCCATGGGGGTTTGGCTGGAACTCGTGACTGTATCCTCCATTAAGTCTGTGTCCATTACATTGATTGTCACATCCGAGTCCTGAGTTCCGTCACCGAGAGATAAAAAGTCTGTATCTCCCAAAAAGGCACCAGCATCAATGGTGCTCATGTCAAAGTTTTTGAAGTCAAAATTCTCCAGAGTAATGGGGGTGGTATCACCAAGATTTTCATTGGCTGAATTGATTTGAATGTCAAGATTTGATTGGCTGCGAGGTGACCCTGAGAGGGAGCTTTCCCTGGGGCTGTGTTGGAGTTCGTCCGTCATGCTGTGGGGGGAGTAGGCACCATTACTGGAGATACCACTGTCACTGCCGGCACTCGGGGATTTCTGGGCGAAATAATCATGATCGTGCACTACATCTTGTGATTTTGTCTTTGGTGGCTCCTCCTCATCAAAGAATGTGGGAATGTGTGATTCAATGAGTGCGTTCTCAAGAATGTCAGTTTCTGGTAGGAGTCCAAGATCAGACTGTAAGAGAAATCAAGAATAATTGAATCACAAAAAATATTAAAAATGAAGGGAAACTGCCATGACATAACATGATTAATACCAATTTTTAAAAAAATTGCAAGTTTGAAAAATTTTCGATATGCACATATAATTTTCATATTTAAAGCATTTGAAGAAAGTCAAGGACTTTTTGTTTAACTATAAAGCTGACATGCCTTGACATTTTATAAAACTTACTAAAATGTCATCAGTGACATCCCAATCACTGTTTAAGAGAACATTGTCTTGGTCACTTTCACAAGCTGACAAGTTACTTTCACTGTCACTAAATGGCAAGAGAGCATTCAAATTCTGCTCAGTTGCTTCACTATCGCTATCATCCATATTATTTAGTCTATGTGTACAATTAGCCCCGGCTTTTGTTGCAGTAAGTAAACTACTACTCCTCAAAAGTTCATCTAAGAAATTATCAAGGCCGTCATTTTCACTGTGTGGGGAGATTAGGACATCAGTGAGACACGTATTAAGTAGAGCCATGTTCTCCCTACAACAGCTTGTATCAAACTGACTGGTGAAGAGTGTGTCTATGACTCATAACCTGGTATAGTGAGCCGTGTTTGTTTACTATTGGTCAGCATGCTGAGGGATTCCCTAAGATAATGCATGATGCAAGATTTTTTTCTAAACTTTAGGCTAAGGTTATCCTGAAATGTCATGGCTAATATATTCAGGCCTTATGTTAATGAAAAAAAAAATTATCCATTACCCTCTATATAATGTGAAATAACCCACTTCCCTAAACTTGATGTAAAATGCATACCAAAAATCCCAAGCAAGTAATGTTAACTTATACAATATACACTGATGTAAAAAGAAAAGGAACTCACAAAGTCTACGGTCTGTATGTCTGGTAACTCGCTTTTGAGAATTCCGCTAGATTTGTCAAACAGCAAGTCCAAGACATCTAGGTCACTCTCAACTGCCATCTTTGTTGACAACACAATTTCTATTTTTAATCATGAACACGTCTCTGAAACAAACGTGTAGGCTTCCTCGTCACTCACATCCACGTCACCCAAAAAATCCACAACAGATTCACGTGCTTTCCTCTCCTCAATAATCCTGCGAGATTGTTTGTTTATGTTCTGTTTACAATGTTGTCAGGAATTCCCCCACGGATTATAACTTACTTAAAATTATATTCCATGTCATCTATCCTTAAGAAATAAATATAATTCCACCTGTATAACAGATTTCAATGCTGTTAAAATGGTGTCAAGTTGAAAAATATCATTTTTCGTCATTGACTAGGAGCTAAAAATAGTTTGTTACAACGCCTTCCAAATGACGTGGAACCGGAAGTGGAATTAAAAGGGTTACACTAATAAACGAAGAAGGAAAAGATAAGTCTAATAACGGTAGTAGTGGTATCACGAATCTAAAATTTATTATCACATCGGATAATTTAATATTTTTGATTTTCAGTTTTTTCCTCTATCCTATGGATAAGTACTCACTTTAATACTTCTTTTTAAAAAGAAGCTAGAGGCCCATGGGTCACATTACTCACATGAACACATTCTTTTGGTGACCATCAGTTCTGAATAAAATTGCACCTATATATCTGAGGATCTTTCTAAATATTTAGTTAGATATTTTCTGTCCTAGTGGTTCTTGAGAAGATCTAGAATTTATATATTAATTATAACCAGAAGTCTCTGTCGAGACTGTAGCTCTACTGGTTTGTACTTAAATCAAAGGAAGAGAAAAGTAGCAGTTGGGACTTAAAACTTTAAAACAGCAATAAATAGAAAAATGATCCTTACTAGTGTTGGCAACGAGTACCCGGTTAACCGGTTAACCGTCGAACGTTGCGAGTATCGGTTAGTAAAACTGCTATTCGGTTACTCGGATAAAATAAATTCTACATAGTAAAGGCATAAAAAATGAATGTTTTATAATTTATAAATGTATACTAGCTTACACTTTTCCCTAGTTTTAGGTACCGTTAGACTTGATCTAGTGCATGGTTGAAGTGAATGAAATTGTTTTGATTAGTTTTCACAGTTTATATAATTGATAGCTTTGATTGCTTGGGGTATACAATATATTTTGAAGGCCTGAGTTATAATTACCTCATTTGATAATCTAAAAACGAGATGCCGCCGCAGACATAATAAGCTTGGAGTTGTAACAAAAGAACAGATGATTTTAAATCACCTAAGCTTAAATTATTCGGAAATCAGCTATTTTCTGGACACTCCACATATTAACTATTAATTATGGAGTATGTAAATAATTATTCTCCTTGATTGCGACATATTTCGGCCGGGAGCTGAAAAAGAAAGCGTAAAATAGTGATTGACGATGACACATTTTTTTGTCATCTTTGTGTGCCGAATTCCCTATTAATTTTCTTTAATTTAAAGTCGTAAATCTTTGATGATATCGTATGTGTGTATTGTAAATATAATGTCCCTATACAGTATATTTGTGCATTACTACTACCGATAAGTATAGAATAAGATAAATAATAGATATTGATACTTTTACTAAAAATCATCCGAGTAACCGGGTACTCGATCGGAAGATGAAGCGAGTAACCGGTTACTAAAAATCGTCCAATTTCCCAACACTAATCCTTACCACTCATCAAAATAAAAACCGATGTACAGAATTATGTATCTTAGTATCTAGTCTACTTGTGTGCCAAATTATATTGTAATTGGACCAAAACTATAGGAGAAAATTCTATTTTTAGCAACCATGGCAACACCGTTCATCGAAATCAAAAAACCATGCACAGAATTATGTATCTTAGTGTAGTCTACTTGTGTGCCAAGTTATATTGAAATTGGACCAAAACTGTAGGAGGAGTAGCATTTCGAAAGAATTTCACAGAAATTTCTATTTTTAGTTACCATGCAACACCGTTCATCAAAATCAAAAACCGATGCACAGAATTATGTATCTTAGTGTAGCATACTTGTGTGCCAAGTTATATTGAAATTGGACCAAAACTGTAGGAGGAGTAGCATTTTGAAAGAATTTCACAGAAATTTCTATTTTTAGTAACCACGGCAACACCGTTCATCGAAATCAAAAACTGATGCACAGAAATATGTATCTTAGGGTAGTCTACTTGTGTGCCAAGTTGTATTGAAATCGGACCAAAACTGTAGGAGGAGTAGCATTTCAGAGAATTTCACAGAAATTTCTATTTTTAGTAACCATGGCAACACCGTTCATTAAAATCAAAATCCCATGCACAGAATTATGTATATTAGTGTAGTTTACTTGTGTGCCAAGTTATATTGAAATCGGACCAAAACTGTAGGAGGAGTAGCGTTTTGAAAAATTGTTTACAGACAGACAGACAGACAGACAGACGGACGGACGACGGACGCATTACTATCGCATAAGCTCTTCTGGTCACTGACCAGTAGAGCTAAAAATGATGCCTTTAATTTTGCACTATTACATATGCAGCGGACCAGACCGGAATCAATACTGGCCCCCTTGAATCTGTGACAGTACATATATATACATACTAAGCTATCTGGCCCCCGGCCATTGAACCCAGATAACCGCCACATTCCTCCCTCCTTAATGGTCTTTGGTCCCTCAAAGACCCCTATCCAGGCTCATCCCTGGCAGGCCTCAATCTCACCTGTCAGTTCCACAGCATGACACAGCACCAAATGTAACATAAGAGGATAAAAATGCAATAGTCCAGACTGGAATTCAAACTAGTGGCCAGATAGCTCAGTTGGTAGAGCACCTGACCTGAGATTCAGGGGGCCCTAGCTAGTTTGAATCCCAGTCTGTTACCCTGCATTTTTCTGCTCTCCTAGCTGTTAAAATTACATTTGGTGCTGTGCCATGCCCTGGAACTGATAGGAGAAGCCTGCAAGGAATGAGCCTGGGTTGGGGTCTTTGAGGGTCCAAAGACCTTTAAGGAGGGAGGAATATGGCGGTCAGCTGGATTTGATCTCCAGTGGCAGGATAGCTCAGCTGGTAGAGCACCGGACCCTAAATTCATGAAGGGGTCCCGGGTTTGAATTCTAGTATGGTCTGCTGCATTTTTTCTCTTCTCCTGTTAATAAACATAATTAGCTCCCCTTAGATGAGGATGTGGCCCTTTGTTTGAACAAATTTGAATCCTCTTATACAGTGTGTATTAATATATTATATGTTGACCTTTTTCTTTTCGATGTTCCAATGAATCAGAACTGAATCTGGAAGTTGGTGCTCCAAAATTATTTTCAGATAACTTAGTTCATACCTTGTTAATTATAAATCTTTTAAAAAATACAAAAGAAGCATTAATGAATAATAATTCATGAATAACATGAGATCGGGCAAAATAATAAAAATTTACTATGCATCATGTCTGAATATAAAAAAATGATACACTTATAGAATTGCTGGATTCCTTTATTGTTCGTCGTTGCCCTTCTCAATAAAAATTGAGACCAACAGAAAATACATGTACCCGTTATAAAGTATAACAAAAAAGAAATTATTATTCAAACCTTTATCCAATACTGATTACTAATGAGCACCAAAATGTTTCTGATGAATACTAATTATTTTATCGTTAATGTTGTTGAAGTATTTTAATTTAACAGTCCAGTCCTTTGCTCTTTGATTATCGTTATCGCTGAAAGCTTTAGATATTTCCATCACACATTTCTTCATGTTGGCATCATTTGACATCTGGATGGGCTGGAGTGAGTCAGGCGTGTCGGCGTCCATTATCTCTTCGTTTATCTCCATGACCTCCATCAGGAAGCCCTGGTCCACGCTGGTGTTGTCCTCCTCGATCGGGACCCCCCGCCTCTCCAGCAGGTACAGGGCCCGGGGGAGGGGCTTCAGCAGGGTGAAGTAAGCCTTGTTCACGTAAGACGACTGCTCCTCTGCTATCTGTTTTTCTTTCTGCAATGTTAGCATTTTAAAAAATAAAACATACAATGTATTTCAAGATTTAAAATAAAAATGATATAGTACATCATAAGCATACATACTTGTTTACCTTAACATACAGTATTAAAAACACTTGGAGGGTATCACAAAGGCCCCCCCCCCTTACTTTGCGAAGGTGAGCTAAAAATGCTGCCATGTTTCAATATGAAAATTGAGGATAAAGCAAGCATAAAATAACAACTTCCTAAAGATCCCTGAAGCTTTAAACCTATCAGATCCATAAAACAGTAGTAAAGATCCTACTGAAGACTGTCTTATACTCTTATCATTAAACTTTAAGATGATCTACCACTAGTATAGATCCTACTATAGACTGCCTTATACTCCTAACATTAAAGATGATCTACCACTAAGAATGATCCTACTGAAGACTGCCTTATACTCCTAACATTAAAGATGATCTACCACTAGTATAGATCCTACTAGAGACTGTCCTATACTCCTAACATTTAAGATGATCTACCACTAGGAATGTTCCAATCAGAGACTGCCTTATTCTCCTAACATTAAAGATGATCTACCACTAGGAATGATCCTACTGAAGACTGCCTTATACTCCTAACATTAAAGATGATTTACCACTAGGAATGATCCTACTGAAGACTGCCTTGTACTCCTAACATTAAAAATTATCTACCACTAAGAATGATCCTACTATAACTGTCCTATACTCCTAACATTGAAGATGATCTACCACTAGGAATGATCCTACTGTAGACTGCCTTCTAATCCTATCATTAAAGATGATCTACCATTAGGAATGATCCTACTGTAGACTGCCTTATACTCCTTAACCTTAAAGATGATCTACCACTAAGAATGATCCTACTGGAGACTGCCTTCTAATCCTATCATTAAAGATGATCTACCATTAGGAATGATCCTACTGTAGACTGCCTTATGCTCCTAACATTAAAGATGATCTACCACTAGGAATGATCCTACTGAAGACTGCCTTATACTCCTAACATTAAAGATGATCTACTACTACAAGAAGGATATGGAGATAACGAACAGTATTCAATCTCAAAGTCCATAAAACATTACAAAATTAGAGCAGAGCAAACAGGACCCCGAAACATCAGAGGCGGGATCATGTGCCATGGAGGAGTGAGCATTCCCTGCTGACCTGTCACACCCGCTGTGTGCTACTTGTCATGATCAGGAAATAACGGAAAAAATCCAAATGATCTTATGGAAGATTGCCCAATACTCTCCTGTCATCAAAGAGAACTCTGCTTTTGGTTAGGGGCCTTGATTATGACATGTTTTAAACATTCTATCTAAACTATACATCTTCATGTTAATATGTCCAAGTATCAAATTAAATGTATTAATTATAATTTTGTAATTTTTGTGATGGTTGTTACCAGTGAAATGGTTGAGGGAGTTACCTCCCGTTACTTATGTATATAATAATAGATAATCAATGTAAATATTGTAATTAATTGGTCAATTGACAAAAGAATTATACAAGTATTATTAATGAATGATGTTGTGTTAGAAAATAATAGTTGCATTGCCAAAAGAAAGGCAGTTTGTTGTATTTTGCTAATATAATATCTGAAAACTTATGATTATTGATCAAGTTGTAATACAAAGGGTTGTACAACCAACTGTCCGTTGTCTACTGTTAAGTACGCAATTTGGTGTATGCGAATTGGAAAGTTACTACGTAGCGTGTGCAATTTGACGAATAGTAATTGCTGCAAAGTCGCTGAAGTCTCTGACTTGATTGTTGCTGAGAGTAACATAGGATACTTTGTTACCAGTATAGCTATATATCGTGTAAGTGTGTTAAAGCCACTTGGCTGGATCATAGACAACTTGGTTAGCAATTGACACCAGGCAGGTGTCATCAGATAAGGGCTATGGTCAGGAGACACCAGGCAGGTGTCTGTTGACTCGTTTAGTTAGTTGTACATTCAGGCAACTGTCATAAGGCACCAGGCAGGTGCCAGTATTACTATATATATATTACAAAACGGCAGTTAGGTCACTTATTTAAAGACACTAGGCAAGTGTCATATTATCTGTATATTTTGCATTTAATCATACCCCCAGTAAAACTCGGTAATCCGAGCACGGACCTACTGACCGCTCAGGTCCGACACGTTACAAAAGTGGTGGCAGCGTCGGGATTTTACTGGAGGTATGGCTGAACGTAATAAGTCAATTGAAGATAGTCTAAGGGAATCCTTAGATAGAATGGAAGAGAAGCTAAAGAGGTATCGCCTTGACCAGTCGACACCTATTACTAGGGGACATGACCAAGTGACAAGCCGTGACAGTGGGCTTGCAACTCATCGGTCAGATGACTCATTTTATTATGACAGAACATTGAGAGACATCCCAGAAAATAGATCACAAGGAAAGAAAAGTACAATGAGCCATTGGGATAAACAAACAGACATGATAAGGGACACACCATCCAGACGTCCATATGATGGAACAAAACCGAAAGTCCGATTTGCCGATGAACGCCATGTTGCAGAGAAACAGTATGACAGCTGGTCATCAGACAACTTGGCTGAAAGGACATATGCGCGACAGCAATCCCCTGATCCATATGTCCCTGAAAAATATCGTCAGACAGAAAGAGACGATAGAGAGAGAAAGCTCACAGTCAAGCCAGCTACATACGATGGTTCAAGCTCTTGGCTGGACTACAAGTGTCACTTTGAGGCTTGTGCCAATGTGAATGGTTGGAATGAAGAGAAGAAAGGATTGTTTCTAGCCTTATCACTACGTGGCCAAGCTCAGGCTGTCCTTGGCGATTTACCAACTGACAGAGGCCAACATTATGAGACACTTGTAAAGTCTCTGAGAGAAAGGTTTTCTCCTCCAAACCAAACTGACCTATACCGGGTACAACTTAAAGAGAGGAGACAAAAATCAACAGAGACACTCTCTGAATTAGGCCAGAGTATCAGACGGTTGACCAACTTGGCTTATCCAACTGCGCCAGGTGAAGTTCGTGAGACACTGGCGAAGGATCAATTCATAGATGCTTTGATAGATTCTGATATCCGCATAAGAATCAAGCAGTCACGCCCTGCCAATTTGAATGAAGCAATTAGCCTTGCTGTGGAACTGGAGGCATACAACAGAGTAGAGAAGAGAGACAGAGAACTCAAAGGTCATTTGAGAGCAGCTTTTGTTGAAGAACAACCTGACACTGACAAATGTAATAGCGGCCAACTTGCTAATTGGATGAAATCTGTTGAGGAGAACATGAAAAGTATAACTGAAGAGCTCAGGGAGCTTAAGGTCTCTAACCAGAGAGCACCTTATGACAACAGGTACAAAGGCGGAGGGGCAAGTGGTAGAAAGCAGGAGATAAGATGCTATGAATGCAAAAAGCCAGGACACATCAGGCGTAACTGCCCTCAGTTGAAGAGAAGGCAAAAGCAGTCAGATGACAGGTCTGGTAAAGAATCTATGAAACAGGACAACGGAGATGGGAAAAGAGCATCAGAGCCACAGGTGTCCGTAGGCCTCGGTTCATCTATAGAGGAGTGTGGGTTGTACATAGATGTAAATGTTCAAGGGGTAAAAGCTAAGTTTCTAGTAGACACTGGCGCTACTGTTACCCTTGTTTCTGACACGTTGTACAAGAAGTTGCCAGCATCTGTGAGACCGAAGTTACATGAGGTAAATCAGACCATCATGTCGGCCAATGGTACTGCTCTGTCTGTTCATGGGAAAGCAGAATTCAATATTGGTATTGACCAGTTGACATACCACAATGATGCAGTAGTTGCTAACTTAAAGGCAGATGGCATATTGGGCCTAGACTTTATGAAAAGAAATCACTGCAAAGTCGATATTAGCAACGAAGTTCTGGATGTCAATGGTCATGCTAAGAGAATGAAAATTGAAGGTTCACTTGGATGTTTTAGAATTACAGCAGCTAAGACAGTTAGCATTCCGCCCAGGAGTGAGATAATTGTACCTGGTAAAGTATGCGTTCCAGAGGGTTTAAGTCTGCCATACTGTGAGAGTATCATTGAACCAGTTGACAAGTACAACAAACAACAGAGCACACTTACTGCGAGAACGGTGGTAAAGCCCCAAGAAACTGTGCCAGTTAGACTAATGAATATTGAACAGGAGTCAAAGGTGGTGCACTCTGGGACAGTCATTGGACAACTTGCTGAGATAGACACAGTGAAAGACACAGTGATAAATACGACATCGACAGCTACCAGAGTGCTGCGCAAGGATCTAGCTGATCTACTTCATAAGAGTAAGGACAACATGACTCCTACACAGTTCAAGCAGGCAGAAGACTTTCTGTTAAAGTATACCAGCTTGTTTGCAGAAAACAGCTTGGACTTTGGCAGGACTGGAATAGTCAAGCATCATATCGACACAGGTGACAATAGACCTATTAAACAAAGACCACGAAGGGTACCAGCTCACCTGACAGATGAAGTGGACAAAAACATAGACGACATGCTTGAAAAAGGTGTCATACAGCCTTCCAACAGTCCATGGTCCTCACCAATAGTGTTGGTCAGGAAGAAAGACGGGACGTATAGGTTCTGTGTTGACTATCGTCGCCTTAACAGTTGCACTATACAAGATGCATACCCTCTCCCGAGGATTGACGAGTCACTTGACCAGTTGTCTGGGTCGAATTGGTTTTCCACACTCGACCTCTGCTCAGGCTACTGGCAAGTTGAAATGGCCTCTGCAGACAAACCAAAGACCGCTTTTACCTCAAGACGAGGATTGTTCGAATTCAACGTTATGCCGTTTGGCTTGAGTTGTGCTCTGGCAACTTTCGAACGCCTCATGGAGAGCGTCCTTGCCGGATTGCAATGGGACATTTGTATGATATACCTAGACGACATAATTGTCACTGGGAAAACATTTGAACAAATGCTTGACAATTTGGAAAGAGTCTTTGAAAGGCTGAGAACTGCCAATCTAAAGCTTAAGGCCAAGAAGTGTTGTCTCTTTGCACGAAAAGTGACATATCTCGGACATGTTGTTTCGGAGCAAGGGGTATCCACAGACCCAAACAAAATAGCAGTTGTCAAAGAGTGGCCAATTCCTGCTAATGTCACAGAGCTTAGGTCATTTTTGGGCTTGTGTGGATACTATCGGAGATTTATCCAAAACTTCTCTGCCATTGCCAAGTGTCTGCATGCTCTAACAGAGAAGGGGAAACCATTTGCATGGACATCGGAGTGCCAAGAGGCATTTGATTGCCTGAAAAACCATTTGGTTCAGTCCCCAGTGCTAGCCCATCCGGATTTTACTGTTCCATTCATATTAGACACAGATGCTAGTGACCAAGCGATTGGGGCAGTACTATCACAGAATGTAGATGGCAAGGAGCATGTCATAGCCTATGCCAGTAGGACACTAACGAAATGTGAACGCAGATACTGCGTGACGAGAAAAGAACTTTTAGCTGTCGTACATTTCGTTAAGCATTTTAAACACTACCTTTATGGCAAAGAGTTCTTGATTCGCAGTGATCATGGTTCATTAAGGTGGCTGTTCAAGTTCAAAAACCCCGAGGGTCAGCTGGCCAGATGGTTAGAGACCCTGAGCACCTACAAGTTTCAAATCCAACATCGACCTGGCATACAGCATAGAAATGCTGACGCCTTGAGCAGAGTGCCTTGTCGACAATGTGGCTATGACCCTGATTGGGAGAAATCAGCACCAGATGATAAGAGCGTTCAGGATGCAAAGACAGTGACACATATCAATGCAGCTCTTCCCGTCAGCCCAGGCACAGAGCCTTGTCACAAGATGCAAGAACTTCAAGACAAAGACAGGGACCTAAAACTAGTGAAAGGCTGGCTGCAAACAAAGAGTCGACCTTTGTACCATGAAATAAGTGGACTTGGGTGTGTCATAAGATCCCTTTGGTCACAATGGGAAAGCCTTTCCATTGAGAATGACATCTTGTACAGGAGGTACCAAGAGGACAGTGGCAAGCCATCTTGCTTACAGGCAATAGTACCCAGCAGTGAACGTAGGACAGTATTACAATACTGTCATGATATTGAAACAGCTGCTCACTTAGGTGTGACTAAGACACTGGCACGCATCCGACAAAAGTACTATTGGCCAGGTCTTCAGGCAGACACAAGAGCCTACATTGCAGGCTGTGAGAAGTGCTCAAAGAGAAAGAGTCCTCAGAAGAAAAAGAGAGCACCCATGACAATTGTCGAGAGTGGAATGCCTATGGACAGAATAGCTACCGATATCCTCGGTGAACTGCCCATGACTGATAATGGCAACAAGTACATCCTTGTTATATCCGACTATTTCACCAAATGGACGGAAAGCTTCCCAATGCCAAACATGGAGGCTGCAACAGTTGCCAAGATCTTAGTCGAGGAGGTAGTATCGCGATTTGGTGTTCCTTCCAGTATACATTCAGACCAAGGACGCCAGTATGAGAGTGAGCTCTTTTCAGAGGTATGCCATGTCCTGCACATAAAGAAGACTCGCACATCGCCTTACCATCCCCAGAGCGATGGCATGGTCGAGCGCTTCAATAAGACCCTTGTCACTATGCTAAGCGCCTTTGTCAACGAGCACCACTCAGACTGGGATAGATATTTGCCTTACGTCATGATGGCGTATCGAGCATCTGTGCACGAAACGACTGGGTTCACTCCAAACTACATGATGCTTGGACGGGAGGTATCAACCCCACTTGACATTATGTACGATATGCCCAATGCAGTCAAATACATCCCTAGTAACCAGTGGGCTTGGCATCTCAAGGAGACTATGGAAGATGCCCATAGACATGTAAGGGAAAATATAAAAGCGGCTATGATCAGGCAAAAGCGATATCATGACCAGAAGTTATCCTGGCAGCAGTTTAAAAAGGGTGACGAAGTATATGTCTTTTTCCCTGTCCGGAAAGCGGGATTGTCGCCGAAGTTTACAAGCTACTGGCGTGGTCCATACGAGGTCCTTGACAAAATGACCGACATTATCTACAAGGTAAACTGTGGACCAAGGGGCAAGCCACAAATTGTGCATGTGGACAGATTGCGCCTCAAACGTAGTCAGACGTTAAGAGATGGGGTTGTGGAGGACAATAGTTCTCAGGAAGACACTGGTCAAGACACAGAGAGGAGTGTCATTGACAATGAAAGAAATGACATAGAAGCACCTCCAAGTAGTGACGACTTGGTTGTTAATGAAGGTGGGGGTAGAATCAGAAAACCACCTACCTGGTTGCAAGACTATGTGTTAGATTAAGTGAACTGCTGGTGAACAAATGTAAATACTTTACCATTTTGTCACTTATTTTGCAATGTTGTAAATGTCATGCGGGACGCATGTTCTTAAGGGGAGGGAAGTGAAATGGTTGAGGGAGTTACCTCCCGTTACTTATGTATATAATAGTAGATAATCAATGTAAATATTGTAATTAATTGGTCAATTGACAAAAGAATTATACAAGTATTATTAATGAATGATGTTGTGTTAGAAAATAATAGTTGCATTGCCAAAAGGAAGGCAGTTTGTTGTATTTTGCTAATATAATATCTGAAAACTTATGATTATTGATCAAGTTGTAATACAAAGGGTTGTACAACCAACTGTCCGTTGTCTACTGTTAAGTACGCAATTTGGTGTATGCAAATTGGAAAGTTACTACGTAGCGTGTGCAATTTGACGAATAGTAATTGCTGCAAAGTCGCTGAAGTCTCTGACTTGATTTTTTGCTGAGAGTAACAGGATACTTTGTTACCAGTATAGCTATATATCGTGTAAGTGTGTTAAAGCCACTTGGCTGGATCATAGACAACTTGGTTAGCAATTGACACCAGGCAGGTGTCATCAGATAAGGGCTATGGTCAGGAGACACCAGGCAGGTGTCTGTTGACTCGTTTAGTTAGTTGTACATTCAGGCAACTGTCATAAGGCACCAGGCAGGTGCCAGTATTACTATATATATATTACAAAACGGCAGTTAGGTCACTTGATTTAAAGACACTAGGCAAGTGTCATATTATCTGTATATTTTGCATTTAATCATACCCCCAGTAAAACTCGGTAATCCGAGCACGGACCTACTGACCGCTCAGGTCCGACACGTTACACCTTCTCACCTCGCTTTTCAGGCTATACTTGTCTGGGTGGAGCTGTCTCTGTAGATCTCGATATCTCTGTGTCAGCGACTTTGTGTCAATGTCAAATGATTCGGGATACCCCATCAATTCAAAGAAATTCAGCCCCTTTACCTCCTGCACAACTCCACATTTACAAAAGAGAAGCTCCTCATTATTGTCAACCTTATTCCCACACTTCCAACAAGTTCTGTCCGAGTTTGATGAAAAGTACCTTGTTCTGAAAATATTTTTGGACAAAGTGAAAGTACGGTTTCTGCACAATGTAAATATAGAATTGACTGTAAATAATGGTCTGTGCCCCAAAAAGTCCGTTGATAGTTTCCTGGTATTTTTGACAAATGGATTGATCTGGCCGTGATTAGATTGAAGTTCAATAAACCACGGAAAGCATCTATTACGCAGATTTGTTGTAAGCCAAGATCTGAAGGGCGCTGCCATTTTTCTGATTCATTCGAGCATTCTCTAGAGTTACCTTACTAAGCACAGCTAGATCTCAGAAAGTATCCGAATGTACTTTCAATTTCACAAACGACAATAAAGCGTGCTGCATGCTAGAGTGTGTTTACAGAATTTTATGACTTTTTAGGTTCATGTAGATAAAATCTACAACAATTGCACAGGTAAAACAAAGATCAGAGAAATGTGAAATTATCTTACTCAACTCTATCATAAAACCCGAGATACTGATGTATATTTTAGCATCTTTACAAACAGATTAAGAATTTTTGTTTCTTTTCATTATTTTAAAACCGATTACGCGAATGATAATGTCAAAGAACATTAAATATTGGTATTTTTGAATAATTTGATAGTTTCAAGTGAATTGACACATTTTAATTTTCTAATGAATACTTTGGATGTTAAGGAGAAGAATAGATTTGCAGCAATTTTGAAATGACCCAGTGAATTTCTACTAAAGACATTGTGTTTTTTATTTACAATTTAAAACTTTTTTGCAGCCATGAGTAGAAAACAGACCCCCAGTGAGTTTCTGAAACAGATTATTGGACGCCCCGTTGTGGTCAAGTTAAACTCTGGTGTGGACTACAGAGGTATGTATCTGTCCAGTGAAATCTGGTATAACAAGGTTCCTGTATATGTGTTTGTAATGGTTAGGGTCATGGATCAGGATATCAGCGTGGGTACCTCAGTCAGTAGGTTGAGTAGCTGTGAGATGAATGGTGCAGGGGTCAGGGTTCAAATTCTGGACAAACGAGTCCAGCCACACATTTTCTCCACAGGCATCTGACGTTACTTACTTTTCTCATATAAAAAATTAACCCGATACCTAGAAATAAGCATGGGCTTCATTTAAAAAATATATATATTTTTTTAAAGAGAGTCTTCGAGGAAATCTAGAAGTAGTCTCTTTCTGTACTTACTAGGTGTTTTGGCGTGTCTGGATGGCTACATGAACATTGCCCTAGAACAGACAGAAGAGTACGTTAATGGACAGCTAAAGAATAAGTACGGGGATGCCTTCATCAGAGGCAATAATGGTAAGTAAAGCACACATTATATATTACTTTTAATATTAAGTCAGTCATTGGAGACAAGAATAGATATTAAAATCAATCTAGAGAATTTGATGAAGGAAAATCAGACCTCAGTAGTAAGATACCAGGCACAAGTTGACAATACCCAGCAAAAGATGCAATAACTGTCAAACAGTTGACAACATCAAAAACAATAACAGTCAGATGTCTTATTTAATCCACAATGTGAAAATGATGATAACAAAATCAAAAGTCTCTTGAAACAATGATAAAAGGTAGTAGAGAAAATACAGACCTTTAGAAACATCAGGCCTGGGGGCCATAAAACTTAGACGAGCTCACTTTTGATCTCAGTCTCACTTTTCCACTATATATTCCTTTGGAAAAAGTGAGACTGAGATCAAAAGTGAGCTTGTCTAAGTTTTATGGCCCCCAGGCCAGAGGCTGAATCAGGTGCCATTAAAGATCAAATGTTATTTTAAGCTTTATATAAATATCTTTTGCTAATTCCAAAAGAGTACCCTCAGGGAAGTAAGTTACAAGAATAATTCACAAAAATAATCAAAGGTAATTAAACAGACATACTCTTCAATACAATTAGACTTTTCATTATATGTTATCATATCAAACAAAACCCACAGGATTCTTTAGGGGAACTTAACTTAGACTGACCCCTTGCAATACAAGGGTTATCCGTGGTTTCATGTGTAATTTTATTATTATTAATTTTTTTGTCTTCAGTTCTCTACATCAGTACACAGAAAAGAAGGATCTGAATGGATATATACACGACTCTACAGTACAGAAACGTACCTTGTGTAACAACAAAGAAAATCATGTGTTCAATCCAGAATTGATGCATCATCAACTTGTTAGTTATTGAGAATATCATTTGTTGTTGGTTGAAAGTTTCATTTTCATGCCATTAAAATTTAGTTCATTGTCATAGTTCTAATAAATATTAATGTCATTTCAATTTTCTGTTTTGAATAATATTGAATAGATACACAAAAATATGATTAAAGAGTGGGATCAAAGCTCAGTAAGGTCAAATTCATTTGTTGAATAATGACCATAACATCTTTATAAGTAAGGGGGGGGTCATGAGGGTTTTATGCAAACAAATTTTAATCTGCATAATTTATCATATTTTGATAATTCTGTTTAAAGTTGATTTTATTATTTAAGGGAGCAAGATATAAATCAGTGAGAGAACCGGGGGTGGGAGGGGGGGGGGGTTGGAGAGAGAATTTATCAGTCTCCAGTGGCCAGAAAGTTCAGTTGGAAGAGCACCTGACTAATCATTCAGGAACATGGGTTCAAACCCTGGTGTTATTCATTGCATTTCCTCCCTTTCTATTACCTTGGTGCAGAGCAATGCACCACAGGCCTGCATAGGCATCAGAAGCATATTGAAAGGGGGAGGGACTTATTGAATGGTGGGGGGAGGGGGGGGGCAAATATGTTGGCTCAATTTTCAATGCCTATAATGTTTAAATACATACTCTGCAATATAAGTGTATTTGTGTGTGTGTGGGGGGGGGGGGTAAGTATTCTGACGCCTATGGCCTGTAGGGAGAAATTTAATTTGGAGGGGGACCACAAAACATTTCCAGGGTTTATTGGGGGGGGGGCACTACCAAAGATTCAAATTTCCTTGACAAGTAAAAAAAAAAAAGGCATCAGATGTTGTTATTATAATTGACGGACACAATCATATATTAACTATGTTTTTTATCTATATATCGGCAAGATTATTTTTCGAAGGGGGGGGGGTCCTACGGCCATGCACTGACAGGTAAAATATATACCAAAAAAGAGCCTGGGTTGGAGTCTACGAGAGCGAAAAGATTAAAGGAGGGTGTGTGGCCGTCAGATATATTTGGTCGAAAGGTTAAAATGTGATTTTTTTTTATTTTGAAGTTTAGGGAACACTTTCATTTGAATCACTCTACCATGTAGGTAAGGCTATTTTTATTTATTTATTTATTTATTTTGTGCTTCTTGTGACTTTAAAATTTCCCTTCCCGTCATGTGAGTATTTTAGGACATATTCTCTTGAGAGAAGTGGACACGGCTACCGTCCCCTTCTCTGAAAGGAAACTTACTAGGTAGAACAGACCAGTAAACTCGACAGGTATAATTTGATAATTTAGAAACTTAAAATATCTCATGTGCGCCTGTCAATCTAACTGGTGTAAAGGACCTTGTAAGAGAACACCCTTTTCTGTAACCAATAAAAACGTTTCATTAATGACGTATGTATTATAATATATTCTGTTGTTATAGAATTATCGACTCAAAGTACAAACTTTGTCTATCTTAATTCAGACCTGGATATAACCAGCTGACATGGGTAATATTGTTTTAAAGGAGATTGAATGGTAGGTATATTATTTGTTAAATTAAATACCCGGTACTAGTATAGCTAAATTATATATGCATTTAAGTGGAAAATTCTGACTTACAACGCATACAGGAAAAAAATCTTTCAACTTTCGCTTTGTTTGTCAGTAAACTGTAAATGGAATTTTTTGAATTATAAGCTGATTGTGTTTTTTGGTATATGCATGCGTACATTTATTTCAATATTTTTATATATTTGCTGTTATTCTTAACCTTGATTTCAGTGTTCAATATTTAATATTCTTGCATTGGTTCTCATAATGTCCTATACCGTGACCCAGAGAGAGAGAGAGAGAGTAACTTTCTGAACAAACTTTTGGTAATCTAATGTTTGGCAAACAGCATTTTTGGGGGTCTTTTTTTTCTCGCACGTCTGCTGAGCTGCACTTATATCCGCGACAAAACTATGTTTCTAAATTTTAAATGTTTAAAGGTTTCAAATATCCTCAACTTTCGTTATTCCTTTTTTCTCGGAATAAGCTGGTAGATATATGATTTTCAAAAAATGTTTAATACATTGTACAGAAAAGTCTCTAGGCATTTAAATTTTCTCGCTGATGTATGTCTATCTGCGCATGAAAGGACATAAATGTTGCACTGCACGACCGTACATGATCACATGCTATAATTAATTAAAACAAGG
>NW_026928924.1:0-35707 GCF_032062105.1 Saccostrea cuccullata | reverse complement strand
GAAGATCTTTTTCCATTCTTCTTAGTCTCTTACGTGATACAGTGGTTAGAGCGTCTGCTCTAGAGTCGCATAGTAAGGAGTTGATCCTTGCATCGATATCGCAGGCTGTGGGACGTGGAGACCGGTCCTTCGTATGAGACCGTATAAACTGAGGTCCCGTGTGGCAGTAGGTACTGACGCGAATAATATCCCTCACTGCTCAATGACTTCGAGTGACGAGTATAGGAAAAAATTTGTAGATCTCCACCGGCAAGTGGTGGCGTCTCCATATAAGTGAAACATTCTCGAGAGCTCGAGGGACGTCATACAATCAATCAGTCTATTATTCTTAACTTTATAAGTGATAGATTCCCTTTTCAGAAAATAAAATACACAGTTTGTATAAAACATATTTGAAGATGAAAAACCATGGTATTATCATGAAAAAAATCTTTATGTATAACATTAAATCTTCATACATTTTAGCCATATCTTTACACATTCTCCTATTTATAAAACTAAGTAAATAAATAGTTCAGTCATTATATAGTGTTTGACCTGTACATATACTTGTAAGGATGATGTAACTTTCCTTTTGATCATGTTGACAGAAGGATAATTATATTGATTGATTTTTATTAAAAAAATTAGTTATTTTTATCATGAATTTCGTGAAATTTCATATAATTAGATTATATTCATTAGCTCACCTGAGCCGAAGGCTCACGTGAGCTTTTGTGATCAAAATTTGTCCGTTGTCTGTCGTCGTTATTGTCGTCGTAAACCTTTAACATTTTCATCTTCTTTTCAAGAACCACTAGGCCAATTTCAACCAAACTTGGCACAAAGTATCCTTGGGTGAAGGGGATTCAAGTTTGTTCAAATGATGGGCCACGTCTTTTACCAAGGGGAAATAATTATAAATTTTGAAGTTTGTTCAAATCATGACCCCCTGGGGTAGGGTGGGGCCAAAATGGCTGATCAATTTTTACATAGGACTATATAGGAAAAAATTGTAAAAATCTTCCTCTCAAGAACCATTAAGACAGGAAAGTTAAAACTCAAGTGAAATCATCCTCAGGTAGTGGGGATTGACGTTTGTTTAAATCATGACCTCCAGGGGTAAGGTGGGGCCAAAATGGCAGATCAAAGTTTTACATAGGAATAATAAGGAAAAAATCTTTAAAAATCTTCTTCTCATGAACCATTGAGACAGGAAAAATGAAACTCATGTGAAATCATCCTCAGGTAGTATACATTCAATTTTTTTTTTAAATCATGGCCTCCAGGGGTAGGGTGGGGCCAAAATGGCCGATCAAAGTTTTACAAAGGAATATATTGGGAAAATTTTTAAAAATCTTCTTCTCAATAACCATTCTGCCAGGAAAGATGAACCTAAGGCCACACTAATAAAATTTCTTGTTCTACGGACAACTGACCCCCAAAAATTGGGGCGAGCGAGCGATTTGATAATTATAATATTAATATTTTTGTCAATGAAATTTTCAGGCGAGGAAGAAAAATAATGGAGCGAGCGATTATATTTTTTTAATTTTCCTTTAAATTTCTAGAGTAAATCATAATGAAACCTTGTCAAAGTCCCCTGATCATGTACGACATTCAATATCTTATATTTGTGCATAAACAAAACAGTCATAACAATGCTGTTACTATGTTTTCTCACTTTAATTACATAATGACTTTACTCCATATGTTAAAAAAAAAACAATTTTAAAAAACGTTCTGATTCCTTTACATGTTTAGAGCATTATATGGACATTTAAAACAGGTTGTTTATTTCATATTTCATAAAGGTACAAAATTCTGTAAATAAATCTGCTAATGACATAAAAAATTAACTCTCCTATGCATCTCAAACCTTTGATGTTTTCAGGGGTTCATTTGGCCTGTACATGATTTGCTTGTACATTTATGAGATTTATCACTGTTAAAATAAGTGTTTACATTCTGTTATGGGTCAGAATAACCCTAAATGCCAGCAAAGATCAATAACACAATTTAAACTTAACAATAATTTATTTACAGTAATATATAATAAGTATATGAAACATAAAGTACAAACTTAGCAAGAATCTAAAAATACATACATCAGAGTGTCCGTTACTGCACACAATGTCCCAGTGAAAATATGTCCCAGTAATACCTCAATGATGCTTGTACGACCAAAGTATATCTATACATCGAATTGACAGGGTATTTATACAGTATTAGAAATCTAGAATATTCTAGAAGTTGTAAGTACATGATATTACTGGAAAGTTCTGGACATACACAAAGTTCAGGAATGTTCTAGAAACAATGACCGAACATGTTGACCACTCTGGAATGTTCAAGAAACTTAATGTTACTAATAATAGACATGATGAAACAATACAAATACAACACACCTCACAACACCTCCCCCTTAAAAAGTTTGAATGTCAATGAAAAACTTAAATTGTAAAACATATGTACATTAATACAAAATCTAGTATGTTTACGATACTCTTGACAAGGCATCTGCAATAACATTGTCTTTGCCTTTGATATGCTTAATTGTTATGTTGTATTCTTGTAACAACAAACTCCATCTAGTCAGTCTTTGATTCTTGTTTGACAATTTATGCAAAAATGTCAGGGGGTTGTGATCCGTATATACAAGAATTGGATGCAAAGTAACATTCAAATAAACATCAAAATGCTGTAAGGCTAACAACAAAGCAAGGCATTCCTTTTCAATGGTGGAATAGTTTTGTTGACATTTTGTAAGTTTCTTTGAAAAATAAGAAACAACTCTATCTACATTATCACTATGTTCTTGAAACAAAGCTGCCCCGATTCCAACATCACTAGCATCAACAGTAAGCTTAAATTGCTTAGAAAAATCTGGAGTTGACAAAACTGGGTTGCCCATAAGGACAGATTTGATTTTATGAAAGGATTTTTCACAGTCCTTTGTCCATTCAAAGTTAACCCTCTTTTGTAAAAGATTTGTAAGTGGACTAACTACTGAGGAAAAATTTGGACAAAATTTTCTGTAAAACCCAGCCATGCCCAAAAACCTCATTAATTCTTTCTTGTTTGTAGGAATCGGGAACTTTGCAATAGCTTCCACTTTAGCCATTATGGGTGTAACATAACCTTGACCTACTTTATGACCTAAATACTCTACATAAGCATGACAAAATTCGCTCTTCTCAAGATTCACAGTTAAGTTTGCTTTAGCTAAAATGTCAAATAAAGCACGCATGATTCGAAGATGTTCGTCCCATGTGTCACTGTATATGATGACATCATCAATGTAGGCCTCGCATCCCTCAAGGTCTTGAAGAAGGGAGTGAATCATCCTTTGGAATGTAGCCGGTGCGTTTTTCATGCCAAAAGGCATTACTTTATACTGATAAAGTCCATCTGGTGTAGCAAAAGCAGATATTTCTTTTGCTCTTTCTGTTAACGGCACTTGCCAGTAGCCTTTCAACAGGTCAAATTTACTGACAAATTTGGCGTTTCCAATGCTGTCAATACAGTCATCAATTCTAGGTATTGGATATGAATCAGTTTTGGTAACAGAATTCACCTTTCTAAAGTCTGTACATAATCGGTACGAACCGTCCTGCTTTGGTACAAGAATACATGGTGAGCTCCAATTACTTTTACTAGGTTCAACAATGTCATTGTCCAACATGTACTGCACTTCCCTTCTTAGGTACTGCAATTTTATTGGATTCAGACGGTACGGATGTTGTTTGATAGGTAAAGCGTCGCCAACTATAACATCATGACAAGCTGCATTAGTTTTCTTTGGAACATCCGAGAAGATTTGATGATACTCATTCATCAAGTTTTTAACTTGTTCTTTTTGGTGAATGTTCAAATGTCCAAGTTTGGCATCAAAATCAGCCAAAATTTCTGAGTTTTTCAAGCGGACACTCTGATTACAATCTTTCTCATTCATTTCTACGCTCGTATCACTTTCAATACAATTTTGAACAGTCTTAGCATTGGCTAAAGTGGAAACTGGTTTTACAGAATTTCGGTCACACCTTTCAAAATACTCTTTTAACATGTTAATGTGACAAACCCGTTTCTCTTTACGTCGACCTGGTGTCTTAACTACATAGTTTACATCACTGATCTTGCTTTCAATTTCATAAGGGCCATAAAATCTGGCTTGTAAAGGATGACCAGGAATAGGTAAAAATACAAGAACCTTATCACCTGGCTTAAACACCCTATTTCTGGCATCTTTGTCATACCACATTTTCATTTTCATCTGAGAACTCTTCAAATTTTCTTGTGCTAATTTACAAGCATTGTAAAGTTTTTCTTTGAAATCAGACACATAATCTAAAAGATTAAGATCACTAGTCTCAGTCAGCCACTTTTCCTTCAACAATTTCAAAGGACCTCTAACTGTATGACCGAACACCAATTCAAAAGGACTAAACCCAAGAGACTCCTGGACTGCCTCTCGTGCAGCAAATAGTACAAGATGAACCCCTTCATCCCAGTCTTTCTCATACTGGTAACAATAGGTCTTCAGCATTGTTTTTAGGGTTTGATGAAAACGTTCTAGCGCTCCCTGGGACTCAGGATGATAAGCAGTTGATTGATACTGCCTAATACCCAACTCATGCATGACTTGCTGGAACAACCCCGACATAAAATTTGAGCCTTGATCCGACTGAATTGCCTTGGGTGCTCCTACAAAACTGAAAAACTTGGTTAGGGCCTTAACTATGCTCTTTGCCTTTATATTCCTAAGAGGTATGGCTTCAGGAAATCGAGTGGATGTACACATTATGGTAAGTAAATACTGGTTTCCAGATCTAGTCCTAGGCAAAGGTCCTACACAATCCACCAACACTCGACTAAACGGTTCTTCAAAAGCTGGAATGGGTTGGAGAGGAGCAGATGGGATCTTCTGATTTGGTTTACCTACCATCTGACAGACATGGCATGACTTGCAAAACTTCGAAACATCCTTTCTTAGCTTAGGCCAATAAAAATGACTCAAAATCCTATTATAAGTCTTATTGATACCTAAATGACCAGTCATAGGTGTATCGTGAGCTAAACTCATGACATCTCGACGATAAGCAGCTGGGACCACTATCTGGTGAACAACACGCCACACTTCATCCGGGGAAGCGTCAGGTGGTCGCCATTTTCGCATAAGGATGCCATCTTTCATATAGAAGCATTCTCCAACTTTAGTAGCCTCTTCTGGTGGAAGTGCCCTCTTACTAAGTTGAATGATATCTGGGTCTTTATGTTGTTCAGAGAGTAAACGTTCTCGGCTGAGGATGTCCTTGCCTTGGCTAACTAGTGGATGCAACTCATCATCCTCACCACCAAATTTTGGTAAAAGTTCTTTCTTCTCTTGCTTCTTGATATTGTGTGGTTTCATGCTTGTTTGAGTGCCATCAAGGTCAGATAAGAAAGTGTCATTCAAATCAATATCAACAGAGGAATCTGTCTCGTCAAAGGCTTGATTATGGTCTGCATCCATCTCTCCTCTTCTGGCCATCGCTCTAGTAAAAGCACAGGCTGGATAAATGTCATCATCTTCATCATCGCACATGACATTGGAAGTGATTTTCTCACAAACTATAGGATCTGGTACAACTTTTCCACCAGCTAAATCGTTGCCCAGCAACAAAGAAATGCCTGGAACGGGAAGAGTAGGTCGAACACCTACGATAACAGGTCCAGTAACTAAATCTGACTTCAAACTAATTCTATGCAGGGGAACATCAATGACGCCTAGCTCCACACCCTGTAATAAAACTGACCCACCAGTAGAAGTCTGCTCAGACAAAGGAAGCACGCCCTCTAACAATAACGTCTGTGCAGCACCAGTATCTCTCAAAATCTGGACAGGTTTTATTTCGCTCGAGTCACCGAGTGAAACAAATCCCTGAGACATAAAGGGCTTATAATCCTCCATAGAATCAATAGAACTGGACTGTGAACCCTGGACATCAGGAGTGTCAGAACAAATCGAAACTAAGGCTTCTCTATCACCTCTAACTGCCGCACAAGCATGTGGTTGAGTTTTATCAAAGTCATTTTTTCTCTTAAGTTTAAAGCATTCACTGATCAGATGACCTTTTTTCTTACAATAACTACAAGTAGGAAGCGACCCTATTCCAGAAGATCCTTCAAAACGTCCTGGACTAAACTTAGAACCACCTTGGGATGGAGACTGGGAACTTGTGAAAGACTGAGACCCTGAACCACTCTTTTTATATGTGTCTGAATTGGTAGAATTACTGCTAGTCTGAGATCTTGATACAAAATTCTTTTTATGAGACAGAGCATAAGTATCAGATATGACTGCTGCCTCTTCAAGAGTTTTCACATTCTTATCTTCTAAATGTGTTTTCAAATCTTGAGAAACACATTCCTTAAACTCTTCTACCAGGATGACTTGGCGCAAATTAGCAAAAGTTTTATCAAGTTTCTTAGATCTAAACCAGTGATCGAATAAATCTTCTTTCTCTCGTGAAAATTCAACAAATGTTTGGTTATCAAACTTCCTATACTTTCTGAATTTTTGTCTATATGCTTCAGGTACTAATTCATATGCTTTTAATATTGCTGCTTTGACCTTCTCATAGTCTAAACTTTCAGCTACCCCTAGTGCAGAGTATACCTCAGCTGCTTTGCCAACCAGTACACTTTGTAACATTGTTGACCAAACATTTCGTGGCCATTTAAGATTCTCTGCGACTTTTTCGAATTGGGGAAAATATTTGTCTACAGATTTTTCTTGAAATTTTGGAACTAATCTGATATTTTTTGCTGCGTCAAATTCAGTTTTGACAACTGACGGTCCTGGTTGGTTCTGTAATTTTAATTTCTCTAATTCAAAGTTCATTTCACGCTCTCTTTCTCGCTCTTGTCTTTCTCTTTCTCGCTCTTCTCTTTCTCTTTCTAATTTGTCTAATTCAAATTTCCGTTCACGCTCTCGTTCTTCAAATCTCATTTTTTCCAACTCTACTTGATACTGAAATTCTGACATATTATAAGATTCTGATTTAAGTGTATAATCTGGAAGATCATATTTTCCAAAGATGTTTTCTTCAACTAGTTTGTTTGCAACCTTTATTCTAATGTCTTGCTTTCTCTGTGAAGATTTAACCTCTAACCCAAGATGCAAACCTAACGCGATCAAGTCATCCTTTTTTAACGTATCAAAAACCTGAACACTTGGTGAACTAAGAAAGTCTGTGACCGAAAATACCATGTTGATTTTTGCTGGCTTATAGTCAAATTTAACGGTTCAATAAACAAAATTTTGACAATAAACTGCAAAAGTGCAAGAAATTCTTTATCCCGGACGAGCCCCCAATTCTGTTATGGGTCAGAATAACCCTAAATGCCAGCAAAGATCAATAACACAATTTAAACTTAACAATAATTTATTTACAGTAATATATAATAAGTATATGAAACATAAAGTACAAACTTAGCAAGAATCTAAAAATACATACATCAGAGTGTCCGTTACTGCACACAATGTCCCAGTGAAAATATGTCCCAGTAATACCTCAATGATGCTTGTACGACCAAAGTATATCTATACATCGAATTGACAGGGTATTTATACAGTATTAGAAATCTAGAATATTCTAGAAGTTGTAAGTACATGATATTACTGGAAAGTTCTGGACATACACAAAGTTCAGGAATGTTCTAGAAACAATGACCGAACATGTTGACCACTCTGGAATGTTCAAGAAACTTAATGTTACTAATAATAGACATGATGAAACAATACAAATACAACACACCTCACAACACTCCATCTTTAACATATATATCAAAACAGTATTCACAAAATGTGATGTGATCAAAACTTATACAATCATATGAAACTAGTCAACTCCAATAGCACTGCTGTTCTGTATTTATGCACAATATCAGAAGCTTAACATGGTCACAAAATTCACATAATTAAAAAAATCAGACATAATAGAACCATCGACAAGACAAGTATGTCACATTACTTTTTATCATTTACAATTAATGCCAGCAGTGATAAGTTATTATTACATATACATGATATAGTAATTCACAAATTTATAATAAAATATGATTGACAGTGACACAGAGCTCAGAATAACAAGGTTAAACAAATATGAATTATAATCATTTTTTTTTTTCAAGAGTTGACTGATATAGAATTTGAAATAAAGTATCAAGATGTTTAAATATTATTCAAATTATGGGGAGCTACTTCAGCCAAATCAAGGTAGATGGATATTTTGAATTCTTCTGGCTGGTCCAGGACAGCTAGGAATTAGTACATGTAAACAAAGAATCTGTGAAAGAATTGTCTGTGGAAACAATTTTATGGCTTCATGGAAATATCTACCTACAGTGTGCATGCACTGTGGTTCAACTGAAGACCTTCTTGAATAACAATGTCTGCACTTATTCACTATATAAACAGATAAAAAGTTCTAGTCCAGTTTATCATTCCACTGCAGAAATTCAGGAAAAAAAAAATCCACCAAATCTTGCTGGATCTAGGGCTTCAACACTCATCATCCAAAGTAAATAAATCAAGTAGCTTAGCAGTCTCCCTAAAATAAAATAGATGCAGCTTATTAAAAGTGTTTAATAAACATACTTCTTCAGAAGGAAAAAAACGTATATATTATATATGCATCTTTATCTTATCTAGTCTTAATTTCTTGCACTTACATTTAGGCATATTCCAAAATTTGATTTATATCCATGGTGGCCCTCTGCCAAAACATAACAGATCTACTCTACCCGATCTTTGCTGTTCATCACAATGGAGTTATAAAGTTTACTTGTTTCCACGCCGTAACTCTAAAAGCATGCTTTAAAAAGTTGTGCAACTGTGCATCATTAGAGCTAATGACAAATGCGGGTGGTTTCGCACTGATCACCTGTACGCGCCGAGTTTCAACGACAAATACCGTCATATCTGAACAATAGTCAATACATCCGAGTGTCAAGTGTCCTTTCTCGTGCAAATTGATCAATGTTGAGATGGTTTTTCCCAACATGTAATATTTCCTACTGAATTTCAAACTCAGAAATGATCGAGTATTTAAAATAAAATGAAAAATGGGGCGGGAAATGGAACGAAAATTTCCGGAAGCGGGAAATTTAAAATAATATTATTTTTTACGTTTCTCTAAAACACGAGCGCGCGGGTCCATCGAACAAGAAATTTTATTGGTGTGGCCTAATGTGGAATCATCTCGGGTAGTGTAGATTCAATTTTGTTCAAATCATGATCTTGGGGGTAGGGTGGTGCCAAAATGGCCAATCAAAGTTTTTCATAGGAATATATAGGGAAATCTTTTAAAATCTCCTTCTTAAGTACTTCAAAGCCATGATTAGTGATATTTATATGAAATCATCCTCAGGTAGTGTATATTCTTGTTTGTTCAAATCATGACCCCTAGGGGGTTAGGATTTAAGCCCCACCCTCCAAACTCAGTAAACTTTCATTCCTGAACTGATATTTGTTTTTACCTAGCCGATGTGCTCAGGTGAGGGCTGTAGCCCCTTGGCATTTTGTTATTTTTGTTTCAAAGGATTCACCATAGAGGATGTAAAAGAAAAGGAACAAGAACTTTTTTTCTAATCTGAATTGTGGTTTTGAAGATAAGTAGATACAGTATTTTGTGAACGTTTTGGTCATCCCTCGTATATCATGGCTTTATCAAAATTTGAATGAAACCTTTAAGTAAATTTTGGAAATGACAATTTCAAGAATTGGGTCAGCCTGTGGATGCATTTCTCTTCAAGGTGACCAATTTCAAAATCAAATCTAAATTGTAAGAAAAATACAGTACTACGTGAAATATATAGTATGTCTTCTTATTTCTATTTTATTGATCAAAATTATATAATAATATATGCATGTACATGTATCACAGAAAATATGTTTAACATGAACAAATTTCATAATAATCATAATGATCAATAGAAAAACATATTTCTTGATTAAGGTTTGCTTTTACATTTATGTGTATATTTGATATAGTTGTCTTCATTTGAAGATATTGAAATTGTATTTATTTCTGCTGGTATTTCTGCTGGTATAAAAAAAATAATCTTAAATATATAATTGGGGGTGCAATATCATGACGTTTATATTGAAATCAGTAAATCCTAGATCTGAGGTCTGGGACAAATTTTAAAGTCTCTTCTGTCAATCCGTTTTATAGTTAACTTAACTTTTCTCACTGAAGCTGATTTGATTAAATGCCTCTTTTTAGATATACCTACTCAATGGCGTTGTACAAAATAAAATGAAAAAAAAATATGATATATACACATATATATGGAGAGTAATAATTAAGATAAAGCATCAAAGTCCTTAAAAAAAGTAATGTTTCAAGATTTTGATTATTTAATATTCAAAGGTATTTTATTTTACTACCTTTTTAATTTCGGTTTGGTTGTAAAACTCCTGCCGCTGAAAGTTTTTATTTGAATCATAAATATATGTAATGCGACAGATTTTTTTTTTTTTTTTTTTTGGAATTTTAATCAAGTGTTGTTTAATTGAATGTTGGTTTACGTCGTGTTCGAGAAATGTTCACTCTTACAGAGACGTCACCATATACCGGAGGAGGGCTTCATATGTAGACCTTTACTCGGCACCCAGGCACATCGAGCAACAAAATTTCTATCGTACCTTCGCCTGTTGTGACAGCTGACCTCGGTGTTAAGGCCTAAGTCAAAGGACCCCCATCTTTCGCTTCAAAGTGCTAAGCGCTTTGGGAAGATGCAGTTGCTACGTATTTTTTTTTTGATCGACTTAGGACAGTCGCAACCGGGCTCGAAACTACGATCTTCCAATAAACTCTAGCAAATTCTCATGGATGGGTGTATCTTAATTTGAAAGAGGCTTCTAAAACAACAATCTCACTGATCTCCCTTTTGCATTTATTTCATTGGCGATTGAGTATTTGAATTAAATATTTCCCTCAAAATAGGGCACCCTGTGTTTTAGTATTATTTTGTATCTTAATATTTTTACTTAACGTAAAAAATTATTTCTTAAACTCGAAGCAATGGCATGGTAGACTAAGTATTCATGTATATTTGCAAAGTTAGTGTTTCAGAAATCTCAGTAAAAGGGTTCAACAACCATTTCCCAGGTGTTTGTGGGCTAATAAGTGTTGAAAAAGGAATTTTTTTTATTTTGTCGAAATTATTGTTATCTGTGAAGCCTTTTAAAAAATATCATTATAAGAACGTGCTCAATATGTATGGTATTTTCCGTATACAATCAAAAGGTATGAATATAAGCAGAATTCACACAGATGTACCCAAGTTTAAATGCAAGAGTGAAGGGAATTGATATTATATAGTTTAATTACGTTTTTTTTCCCTGCTTTTAGGCAAGTTTTGGGATATGTAAATATTTTCAAAACTGAAGGCAAATGGTTTATGGTGCTAATTTTGGGAGCATCCCTACCAATTATGGGTTTCAAAAAAACTAACACCTTTGAAAAAAAAACTATTTAAATAATCGTGCATTTATACCCCTTTAAAATCAATATTTATTCATTAGAACGCTGAAAGCCAAGACAAAAAATCCATACCTGATACATTGATTATCATACTACTACTCTGGTTTATATATTAAGATATTCAATCAAATATACATGTATGATGGGAAGCACTAAAGAACATTAATCTAGCTCTTACATTTGAAAGTATTAAAAATATATCAGGAAATAGAGATATATAAAGTTTTATTATTAAAAAAAGTTATATGTGGGACATTTTTCAACGTGTGTAGAGAGGTAGAAGTACCGGTCTGCGAGGGTTTTCAACGGTCGGAAAAATGACCCTACTTGTAGAATATTGACCGGGGGGGTAATTTTTCTATGTAGAAAAATGACCCCCTGGTCATTATTCTACGGGGGTCAATTTTCGTCGTTACACCGACAGAGGGCTGCAAATTTTACACCTATTTTACGTATCATGGCCCATTGCGCAGTGAGGGATCTTTTTGTACCACCGCCTGCTCAGACACGGGACCTCGGTTTAGTTGATGGAATCCGAAGGCCAGCCTTCATGCCATATAATGAAGTTCGAACCCACAGGTTTAGGATCAATTCCTTACTCCTCGACTCTAGAGCAAACGCAAAAATATTAATCAAAATTCCATAGATGTTTTAGAATAGAAATGACATATGTATTTCTATAGGTGAATTTAAAGACATTCACATGATAGCACATTATCTATCATCCACATGATAGCACATTATCTATCATCCACATGATAGCACATTATCTATCAGCCACATGATAGCACATTATCTATCAGCCACATGATAGCACATTATCTATCAGCCACATGATAGCACATTATCTATC
Source organism: Saccostrea cuccullata (assembly GCF_032062105.1). Lineage (NCBI taxonomy): Eukaryota > Metazoa > Mollusca > Bivalvia > Ostreida > Ostreidae > Saccostrea > Saccostrea cuccullata. The sequence continues at coordinate 23,341 of NW_026928924.1, read as the reverse complement.
AGCCACATGACAGCACATTATCTATCAGCCACATGATAGCACATTATCTATCCATCCAGCATTATCAATTTTTCATGTAAATTTTTCCTTTTGTCAATAGTTATGCTTACATTAAACACGATCTCGATATGAAAGTGAAAGTATAGAAACATTGTGTAGCAGTTGAAGTAAAGTGTTATATTCAGATCGTTATCCATACGGTTCTTTAAACAATTTAATGAAAATCTGTTGTTTTTATTAGGCCTATGTATTAAACAACTGTAGTTCAGCGTCCCAGTGCCTTTTTTATTCAAAGAACCAAATGCTGATTTGACTGAGTGACGATTGAACAAAGTTATTGAAGCATTGCCTATTTTACTGGATTTTTAAAAAAATAATCCAACTCTTTTTTTTACAGAATAATATTCCAGCACATTTTTAAAAGCCTGTAAGATATGGCATGTATGGAGAGAATTTTCTGGCCATAAAACAACACAATATCTACATGTATATAGGGATAAATTTTCATCTAAAGCAGACATACACGGTACTATAGTTTGTGTTCATGATTTACAAGTGTTAAAAGAACAATAAGAAAAAAATGTGTTTATTCAATTTAAGGAAATTAATTAAAAAAATACTGAAAAAAATTAAAAAGCTCCAAGTATCAGTTAATTCATAAATTTATTATATATCAATTACCTAATTATTTGATATTTTTACAGGTTCAATATACAACCTGCCTTTTTCATAATGAATACATTGAAGAACAGGCACCATGACCCAAAGCTTGCTTCAAAATAGGTAAGTTAATACTCTGTAATAAACTTTAAACTTTCTTATATTATATTCATCCCATGAAAGTTTTAGGATATACTGTATTCAAAATGTCTGTTTTTTGCTTGTCTGTTCGTAGTATTTATTTTTTGGTCAAGGTTTATGCATTTGTTTCTGGATCATTCTGAATCATGCCTATATCATTTTTGGCAATCTTTATTTCCTATTTAAACATTCCAAATTCAATTGTCAAAATTTTGAAACAGTAATTGCTATCGCTTATAAGCTCACCTGAGCCTAAGACTAAAATGAGATTTTGGATTGAAGGCTGTCCCTTGTCTGTCGTATTCGGTGTCATAGTTAACTTTTTTTTACAATTCCATCTTTTATATAGTTTCAAATCACATTACATATAACTAAATTACCTACAGTGGTGTTTTTTTTTTTGTATTTCCAAGAGCTTAACCAGCAGAATCTTTACATTGTAGGCTCCACCCGTGCCTTAACATGAGAGGTTTTCAAATCGTTTGACCATGATCTAAGGGGCTGATAAAATTTCTTAAGAGCTGAAGGTAATTACTTTTGTGGAAACATAATTAATTAATAATACATGTAATTATCACGACTTTGGGACTTCTTAATTATCTAAATATTTTCGTCATCATTTCAGAAGCAATGCAAACACTGTCAGGGAAATGAAGCCAGAATTGTGTAAAAAATTGAAAAATAAATGCAGGATTAATACTTTAAAATTTGTTTTTTTAATTTCTTATTGTTTAGCTAAGGCATTTAAGGACAAGTTGAATATTAAGTTCACATTGCAATTCAAGAAAATACAAATTATCAACATAAAAATGTAAAGAAAGAAATAAATTTAACATATGCTTAACATATGAAAAACATATGAACATAAACGTATTGTGATCATGTGTTCATACAAAACATATGAATAACATATGCTAAACGTGTAATCAACATATGTTCACCATATGTAACTCGTTTTTTATGGCGAACATATGTTTCGGAACATACGTTGCAATTTTAACTGTGTATATACATTGTTTTATGATTTAATAGTGAGTTGAAAGGGAGGTAACTCATTACCTCTTCGTTCCGTAATCTACCCAAAATGCAATGTTCATATTTCCACTAAGTTTTCATTGCACATTCCTTCCATGAGAAAATTTCAACAAAATCTTTAGACATTTCTCATTATTGGTCATGTGTCCTTAGCTACCTTTATATCTTTTCTGGAGCCCACTTTTTAGGGTTATCTTGGAACACAGATGAGTTATATAACGTTAGAAAAACATTACTTCAATGTAGCATGGGTAGAGTAAAAGTGTAATTACTAAAGCTATGGTAAATACTTTTTAGTAAAGCAGGTTTGCAAAAATAGTCACATATGATTACCCATATGTGTATTAAAAAGATGCATGCCAGAGTACCAAGAGTTTTCTAGTGAATTATGTAAATCACTGTGCTAAATATAAATCTGAAAACTCTGATTGGTTTCTTTATGTATTGGGGAATCAAAAGAATGAAAACGACATCTGATCACCAACAAAATCTGATACAGCTGATATACAGAGTAAGCACTGCCCCTATTCACGTTTAATCATCATAATGGTCTTCTTCACGTCCGATCCTTGAATAACAGAGGCACCCCAGGGAAAAAGCCATTGATTTACTCCCCAGGGGCCGTTTAGATAGGCAGCGTAGCAACTGTTAAACCACCACCCCCCGGCGAAACCTCCAGCACAACTACTACTGGATCTGTCATTGTCTCTATCCGGTGTAGAAAACTTCATCCCAGACAGATCATAGCTACTGGTTCCAGTATCCCACATGTAGTCTCCTATAAAGCGGAATAAAACGAAAAAACACACATTCTGCATTTAAATCATTTCAAAGGTAAATACCGGTAATGGTGAAAGGGTTTCTTCTTTAACAGGAATACTTTATACAACTATAAGTAACAATAGTTAAAGCAATATGAACCGCATTTTTGAAAATTTTATTTTGCTCTTAAGATTTGTTATTGTAATAAATTTATATTTTTGTTTAACATGTTTAACAACTAGACTAAAATGAAACATTAACTGTTTTAGAAGAAAGACTGCTATAAAATCTAATATACAGTATCTCTAAGAATTCATTATTGCACAGGACGACAAAAATGTTATTTTGATTCAATCACTACTCACATTGATTTAACTAGCATCTATAATACTGTAAATGTAAGGGTATTTCATGAAAAAAAAATGTACATGTATCAGTAACTTTCTTGATTTTATTAGATATAACAAAAAAGACTTGTATATACATTATATCTTGCAGAAGATGGGTAAACTAAATGTCGAGCGAAAAGCCTAGATCAACTGTGACAAACATGGGGGTAAAAAACTAAACCTTACCAATTGCACCATGTTATTAACAGACCTAATTTGTGTATTAGTATAAAGCAAAATTAGCGCAAAATCCTATGCGTGAGAAGAAGAAAACACTTGCTGTGGCCTTCAAAACGACGTTAAGATACATCGAAGACGTATCATCATTTACCAATTGTAATTCACATTACTATGTCGATACGGTATATCCTGGTTCCCTTGAGATAAAAGATACCGAAGAGTCTGACATATCTCTTTCATATTTGGATATTTTACTTGCAAAAGACGTTAATGGTAATCTAAAAACCAAGCTCAAAAAACGTGATGACTGTAGCTTTTTTATCGTCACCTTCACTTACTTAAGCAACAATATACCCTCATCGGCTGCATTTGGAGTCTATGTATCTGCGTTAATTCGATACGCAAAATCATGCTCTAAGTATGGCAATTTCTAAACCGGGGAAAACTATAGACATACAAGTTGATGAAACAATATAAAATAATAATAAAAAACAAGATAACATTATATGCCACTTAAATACTAAAGAATGGCTTCCTTTATTATGTTTTCCCGACTGTCTACAGAATTAATGGGTCTCTGTTGGTGTTTTGCCGAAGTCTACGTAGAATTTTACTGGTGTTTCCTCCTCCACCTACTCCATGAACGTGCCTTTTGAACAATTTTGTTCCTTTCTTAACAGATTCTAACCTGGAATTCTCAACAATTTCGGAACGTTCAACGTTCAAATTTTACAGGTTATTGGTTATACAACTTTTGTTATAACCCTCGGATGTAAAAGCAATCCACATTTCCGCAAATTTTAACAAAATACAAATGAAATTTATAAAGTGATCAATAGCTTTTTCATTAAAATGTTATGGTGTTCCTGGTCACTATAGCAAGTTTGATAATGAAGCCAAAATTGTAATTCTACACTGAATTGAATATAATTTCACATTTTGTAATTCATATTTGATAAAGGATTCTAAATATGCTAATAATAAATATCAATGAAAAAACTTTTATATTTTAATTTGAGCTTGTCCACGAAATTAACAGACAACCCTCGTACATGTAAGATTTGAAACATCATTGTTAATTGAACACGTCTTCCTTATACCTAAACATCGGATTGAACGCTACAGGAAGTGCTTTTTTCTTTTCACATAAACGATTTTGGACGAATTCTGCCCATATAAATGGAAAAAAAGTCTACTCATAACTGTCACAAATGGTATCCATGGGAATTCCAATTAATCAGTTTAATATATATTTTATTCACATAAATGGATTGAACAGCAGACATAAATGCCTATGATCGTTCTTTCCAATTAATTGTAGGAAAGCCTGGTTTTCTAACATCACATCGATGTTGATAATGAAAAACACAAGCAACATTTTAATGGCAACTTTAGAGTACTTGTGTATACAATATGATTTTTTTAAACAGAATAATTTTGCAATAGACCAAGGACAAGCTAAATTTATCAACGAGTTTAAATTTTTTTTTTTTTTTTTTTTTTTTGACATACCATTTTGACGTATTTTTTTTCTAAGAAAGGGAACAAGCTAAAAGAAAGACTGATGATTGAAGGAAAGACACAAACTGACAGGAAGCATAATAACAACGTATATCATGTTGATTGTTTTCTTGACAAAAAAAATCAAAGCTGTAAGTCATACAGTGATTTCCTCGCAAATTTGTTCAGGGAATGACTGCCAATGTAAGCACCTCGTTTTCATTTTGTGTAATAGTTGAATTTAAATTGAAGAACCAATACCTAACGTCCCTGTTGCAGGCCCGTCTAAAAAGAGTGTATAATCGTCTGCTTCATCAGTAATGGAAAATCGGCTGTACAATTCATAAAGTGTTGTGCCGTCCGCTTTTGTGATGGAAACATAGAGAGATGAGTCATTTCCTTTTACAAGCTGGTGAATAATGTCATTCCCTGTTAATTATTCCAAATACAATGTATTATTATACTATGAAATCACAAACTTTCGTGTTGGTTTAATTTTCGTTGTTTTCGATGTATGAAAAGACCCACGAATTCATGACTATCACGAAATGTAAAATGTTATATACATAAGTTCTCATTAATCCTTGATCCACGAAATAAAATCTCCACGAACCAAGGGATTTTCCTCAAATCACGAAAAATTGACCCCACGAAAATATGTGATTTTACAGTATATGTAGTTTTTTCTGAAGGATGAACTAAGAAAGCATATACTTTTGTATTTCAATGCAGTAACCATAGTTTAATTTTCATTGTGAAAACTCAAATTTACTAAAGTCTAGATATCAAAGCATACACAAGTAGATGTGTTAATTATAGTCTGTTTAATGCTAACGTTGTCACCATACCCTGCTTTTTTCTCAATACTATAAAAGATCGCACTTCAAAATTATCTATTCATTACTTTATTTGTACATATCTTTCGTCTAAGCAACGATACCGGTCACGGTAGCCTAGTGGTAGAGCGTTAGCTTCGTGATCGGGAGGCCCGGGTTCGATTCTCGATCGCGGCGCCGCGTCATACCTAAGACGTAAACAAAGGTAGTGACTGTTCCTTCGCCAAGCGCTCGGCACTAGAAGTGAAAGTCACGGGTCTTTCGGATATGACCTCAAAAACGTAAGTCCCGTGTCACGGTAGGCGTTGGCACGATAAAGAACCCTCACTGCTCAATGGCCCTGACTGCCGAGTACAAGTCTAAATTTGAAGCCCTTCACCGGCATCGGTGACGTCTCCATATGAGTGAAAAATTCTCAAGAGGGACGTTAAACAATATACAATCAATCAATCTAAGCAACGATCAATTCAAACAAATAATGATAAGATCTTCGCTGTTAAGAACAAGTGAACAAAGATAATGTATAAAAATTACTACAGAATCAGAGGGGAATTTACCATTATTTTTTTGTTCAATGTTACCAGTGATGCATAATGAAATAACCTGCCAAATTATCAGCAAATGAATCATCAGGCCTGGACATCATTTACTGAGAACAGACTAATGTTATGGTCTTGGAGCCTGATAATATATTCATATATACCAATCCAGACATCCTGCTCAGGTGAACCAAAACCTGTCTTATAGTCCATCCAGCCTTTTTCAAAGCTTACAGATCCACTTTCACGTTTTTGGATCGCCTTGAAAATATTATTTTATTCATAATAAGTATTCTTTTTGTTTATGATGAGGATTGTATGAAGGCTAAGTGTGCAAAGAATCTTGTATCCTATTGACCCAATAAACAAAAAAATATAAATTTCAATTTATCCCATTGTTTTACTGATGTTGAACTTTCAGTAGAGCAGACAAATATTTTAATAAGTCTCTGGCACACTCATATAAGACATTAGATTTTACGCATACTTATCTAGATGTTCAAAAAAAAATTCTTTGCCAACCCCCAACCCCCCCCAAAAATAAAATTTTTACACAATACGTATACGATCTCCAATTTGTCCAAATGTTTTATTTCTGTTGAACTTTCAGTAGAACAGATAAATATTTGAATAAGTCTGTAACTGGCACACTCATATAGTATAATAGATATTTCAAAATTAAACAACACACCAAATACGTTACCGAGTAAAATCTAATTCGTGTGAAATGCATCCTTATCAGGAGTTTCAACAAAAAAATTCTTTGCCATCCCCCCCCCCCCCAAATTAAAAATAAAAACTTTACACAATATGGATACGATCTACATGCATTCATATAAATGATATGACGATAACGACCAGTATTCGAGATCAAAAGTCCATAAGACAATACAAAATAGGAACAGAGCAAAGACGGACTTCAAAACGTCAGAGGTGGGATCAGGTTCCATGGAGGAGTGAGCATCTCCTATCGACCAGTCACGTCTACTGTGTGCTCCTATTCATGATCGGAAAATAACGGGAAAAATCCGTCTAAAGAACATTCTTATGCATCTGTAATCAAACAAGATACCGTCCATCCTTCACCCATTATTTTCATGTCACAGGAAACAAATAAACTACTCACTGTCCAGCCCCCACCCTGTGTTTCCATGTCACACAGGGACTTGAAATGGTGCCATAAGGATAAATTGTGTACACGCCTGATTGATCCTTCCCATTGTCGAGGAGAGCCTTACAGTCCACAGGAAGAACTGTAAATTTAAAAAAAAGATTGCAGGAATTTAACATTTTAACATAGAAAAAAATCAAGACTTTCGAAGGGACTAAGTAGTACCTGATGGAAAAATATTAGTATATTTGCAATATACATGGAAATCTATTTATGAGTTCGAATGTTTATCTATAAAGTGGAATATCAAAAAAATATCCAATAAGTTGGGTAACGATATAATGGAGTAACGATGAGGTAGATGCAATTATTTGGTGCCTACAAATTACATGTATTATCTTGGTTTCAAAAAACAGTCTATGTTAAATAAGTATCCTCCTTTTTAATTAATATAAAACATATTACCATTTACCCAATCATCGTTAAAATACATAGCCAAAAACACTCCGATAGATCTGTTTAGTTGCGGCCCTATGCTTCCCAAGGAGTTAATAGGAATAAGTTAAGTCTGATCAACATATTCAGTAATAGTAGGTATAAACATGATAGTGTCTTAATCGTGAACAAAAACTGAAAGCTGTTTACCTTCACAATTGATCCCGACAACACCAGTGGTACATGTACAGCTATAACCTCGTTCACTGGACTGGTCTGTCTGACAAGTAGCTCCATTTTGACAACCATGGCTGTCACAGACACCAACTTCAAAATCAAATTATAATTATCTCTTTTTTCATAATAGCTTACCGACAAAAGCAATACCAGCTACAAAAATATAAACCTGTAAATCTGATTCATAAATTACTGATTTAAAAACAAAATGAAAAATGAAGGTGTTTTAGAGCTCTATTAGTGACCAAGTCGAAAGACAAAGGTTCTGTGAGCTACGTGATTTTTTAAATCCCTGACTGTAAGGTACTAAATTCTTTTATCATCATAACTATGACAAATACAAGGGTTGGCCGGAAATATCATCGAAAAAGCGTTTCCGTCGATAAATGTGTGCTCCAATCTGAAACTATAAGCCTATGATTATAAATCATACTGAAATACAACATTTTTTTTTGGTAAAAAAAAATGCAGATGAAAGTAGAAATTTAAAATACTTGGATTTTTACAAGATACTTTTCTATGGTGCAGGATAAATAACGCAGACTTCATTAAAGAATAAGCAAGTATTATTTCGAAATAGCAGTATTGTATAGATATGATTAAGATGAACAATTATTTTTTTTTAATGCACGGTGTATTATGTCGTCATTTGGAAAGTTTCAGGTCTTTAATGATTTTTTCCCCAGTGCAGTTGGAATGAGAAAGTAATAAACAAAACACATGAAAATGGCAACATTTGATGACGTTACGGTTAATCGAAGAGCAGTTTAAGAAAATAAATGCGACATATTAATACAGTGATACATAGAATATTATGAAATAGACCTGTTTAATATTTGCATACTTTAAACACCTGGAAAAACATTTATCCTACTTAACAAGAAAGGTAAATGCATGATATATACACATGTTAGCATGACTACACAGGTTCACACGTGTTTTGTAAAAAAAAAAGCAAATAAATTACATAACCAAAAAATAAATAAAAAAAAAAACATTTATAATGTTTGTAATGTTGTCATGTTGCATGTCGAGAAAGTTTGGCTAAATGAGTACGTTATTTGTGTACTTTGCGTTACAACAATACTTATATACTCGGGTGCTCAGAAAATGGCCATTGAGTTGGTTGGTCACTAAGCAGAATGAAAAATAGCTTTTACGAGTTGATTGGCATATTGTCGTCGGCAACAACATGTACTTACCCTCACTGTACATACAATATGTGCATTGATTATAGGTTTATATGTCATTGAATGGTCACCGAAGGCAAACTTAAATCCAACAAACATGCCGTTACAAATGCGTTGCATGAGTTGGCTTTCAAGAGGATTAATGCAATTAACACAGCAATAACATTTACAAAACTGCAAAAAAATTGACAAAAAAATCTTTATTATACAATATTTGAGGGACATTATTTATATTAAACATAGGTAACAAAATATCACCAGGGACAATATATACATGTGTAACTTTTCAGATGGCTACAAAATGTACCGATGGACGCGAATATACATGTGTGTGAAGGTACATCTCGTAGATATTGTCGCCGACAATATGAACCAGACGATAACATGCACTGTCACAGCCAAGATAAAAAATACATAATGTGTAACAACTCATTGACAGAGTGGGGAAAGTCTGGAATGTATATAAACAATTTGTACTGTAAGAAATGCTCGTTATCTAGAGTCACGTTATAAAATAAGAACTAGGCAGTTTACCTTCGCAGTTGTCCCCGCTATATCCAGGAAAACAGCTACAGCTGTACCCTCGTTTGTTGCAACTGTCTACTTTACAGGTCCCACTCTGACAATCATTATTCTCACAAACCTTCACTAAGGAAACAAATTTTCAAATATGAGGAATTCTTTTATCCCTCACAGGGTCTTTTTTCAATCATTCGAATTTCAACTCAATAAAAGAAATAAAGAGTACTTTTTAATTCTAGATGAAATCATCTTTTTTTATATAGTTAAGGAGATTTTGCAATTTATGGTACAGTTCAAAGATTTATGATACATCGATAACCAAAGTAAATTTGAGCTGCAGATATCAATTAATTAGCATTTACTTTAGCATGAGGATTATCCTAGAAATTAGGGGATAGGAAAAGTCTAGGCATATACGCAATTTTACTTTTTGAATACAAAGTTTCATTCAATTGTTTATAAACAACTTTTGTTGACTGTAGATTCTTTTTTAGCTTTTGCTAATCTAACATGTAAAAAATTTATAGTTTGATTTTCCCTAGTCCTATTGCAGAAAGATTAATCTTAGAATTTGGAGTTGTACAACGCCTGTCGTGACATTAGATTTCCAATGTCTTATCAAAAGGATCCGAAACTTTCACATAAATTTGCTGAGCGCTTGGTGAAGTAACAGATTCAACATTTTTTGTCCCTCCCTGAAAGTTTGGGATATGAATTTCAATTTGTGTGTCCCTCCGTTTGACTATCCGTCCGTCTATAGTTCTGTATGTCTGTAACGCTTCCGATTGCATGCAATATCTCGAGAATCTTTGAACAATGAAATTATACACAATAATAGTAGCCCTTTAAAGATCCCAATTGATGTTAAGGTCAAAAGTTCAAAGGTACAGTAATAAATTCAAAATACTTTTTTATCCATGCGATATCTCAAGAAAACTTTAAGGCTTTGCAATGATTTTTTTTAATCTCAACTCCCTATGGCGTACCAACAGGTGGATCTGCGCCCAGCGCACCTGTACAGTCGTTACTCACCTGGAATTCGACTCGAATGATCAGCCGAAGGAGTAAGAGAGCATGCTGCAAAAATACCGACCTCAAGGCATTTAAAGGACAGTGACAGGGATCTACTCCTGACCATACATAGGAAATGAGAACAAACGGACAGGGGAAGTCCATTGAAATTTCTCTCTTTAAATGTACGCATGTTATATGTGGTCTAAAACAACGTCTTATTTATTCAGATAGAGTTTTTAATATCTTTTGAATATTATTATTTAATAATATTGATAATTTTTGTAGTTGACGTTTGTTTTTTATTATAATGTAGATAATGAAAATTTCCAGAAAGTAAAACTTGTTAACTGAGTTTTTTTTTCCCTCAAAACCAGCCTTATTGTAAATCAGACTCCTATGCTTACATGCAACATTTATACTATTTTTGTATAATTTGATGCTGAGGACTTGCCGTTAGTGTGTGTACATGTACAAGTCTAAACATTCAGGATATTGAAAACTTGTTTTGACGAATGTCGTCCTCCATGAGTTTATATCAACTTTGGTTCGAATCTCATTTTAGACATTTAGTTTGGACAATAACTCTATTTAATATTCAACTTTGAAAATGCATTTCATCGAATCAGGTCTTCTCGCATATTTTCACATGGTATGCAAAGTATTGCAAACATATCCATGGTTTCATTAGGATACAACCATTTGAATCTATTGTATAAAAACGTGATTATGAACATAACAATTTGATTTTAAGAAATCTACAAACAAAATTTTGTTAATAAATCATAAATCAAGGTCACATGAAATTTTCGCTGATGCGAACACGGACACATGAAGTAATGTTTTTAGAGAAGATAAAAGTTTTGTTACTTAAAAGTATTCAGATATACATTTACGCAAACAAAATGGCAAGCAACAGCATGAAAATGTAAAAAAAAAAAAAAAAACTCAATGGGAAAAAGTATTCTGAAAGAATTGGATTGCCATTAATAAATATAAAGATTTCAGGGTAATGTAAAGAACTTCGTGTTATATAATATATAGTCACTTTATATTTATCAACAATTATACTTATCAATTTAGGAAAAAAATTGATACATTCAAATGATTAATGAACATATTTCGGTTATAGAATTGCTTTTCATTTCACTTTTGTATATATAGGTATATTGCACAACTAAACAAAATGAGATGTTTGATACAGCCATATTTTCAATAATGAATTTATTTGCCGACAACAACCGCATTGCAAAATCACAAGAATTTAAACTCAAATGAAAAACGATACAAGTGAATCATGTATATCATACAATAATCTGCTTTTATTAAGCAAGATTCTCTTGAATCCTTGATTAAAGCAGAATTTTCACAAAATTTTAGACAGTTCAACACAGTTATATGCCAGGTAAAACTGTCCAAAAGCTCTGAAAATATGGCTGTCTATCCAAATCCAAAAGGGAGTACACAACGTTTTTCATCTCCTTCTTTTACCATACACTCATCCTGTAGAAAAAAATAGAAATTTTAATTATGTCTTCTGAAGGAATTTTCACAGAAAAATTTTACGATGTATGTTCTTAAAAGAACTGAATTTGGTATATACTGGTGTCTCATTATATCGCGGTACTTAATCCTTTTGCATAAAAAGTGTTATTCCTATTTTTTACTTTTAATTTTCATCAAAAAATATTCATTAACCAATCTATGGACTAACTGTTCAGTGTAAAATTATTTCCCAAGCTTGTATCGTTTAAGTTAGTGTCTATTTTTAAAACAGGAAGTCTTATTTACCTCCAAAATTGGAGAGTCTCATTGTATCGCGGTATGGGAAAACATGGAAACTTGTAGATGACATGGACCTCAATTTTTAATTTTGAATAAATACTATGTAATTCTACAGGAAAAGTAAATAAATATACAAACTTAAGACATTAAAAAAATGAGCTATAGTATAATTTTTACTAAGTTATAGATTTAATGGTTAAAAATAATAAAAACGTGACTGGAAATCTGAAAAATACGTTTTTTTTAAATATTTCTTTTCCAAACGGATGTCCCATACTTCTTAATCATCAAAAAAAGTAAACATTCGGACAACCTAAACATATTGTCCATCAATAAAAAAAATCAAGACTATGTATCCAAATTTTTGCGACATACCACGATACAACGAAACCCACGATATAATGAGAATCGAGTATACATGTTTATGTACAATGGTTCTTAAAGAGACATCGGGATACCTGTATAGAGGCCCAAATTAGGTCATTTTACACTTAAATAGATTTAAATGCACATGTATACATATATTTTTTTTCATGATAACATATGTTTTTTCTCCTATAGCTATATTAAAAAAAATTCCATTATAAACCAAAATGTTCGAATTAACCAGGTAGCACTGTCATTTATGAAATGATATATAAGAATAAGGAGCGGTAATAGATATCAGATGTTGATTGTACAATAAAAATTTAGAGCAGAGAAGCTGAGAAAACTAAAATTGCTTAAATAATAGCGTAACAGTTTGTGTGCAAAAATTACAGTCAGCATTTAACATAATGATATATTGTATTTGTGGGGGGTCATTGTAAGGGCTTGTAAGGACATGACTTTGTTAATTTTATGTGATCTCATTTTTTTTCTAAATGTTTTGGAACTTAGTATATTTATTTTATATATATCACATCTCAATATATATTTTTCCGACCTCACATACCCTAAAAGTAGAAAATTAAGCGAGACGCAAACGATTTGTCCTTAAAAACTGGTAATTTATTTTTAGCGATATGTTACTCTAGCGATCTTTAAATGCATATTAAAGAAACAAATAAAACGCAATTAATTTTTAGCGATATTTAATTTAGCGATCTCGGAACCCTCACTAATAATGCCAAAACAAGCAAATTCAAAGAACTGTGGTCCCCCGCTTTCGGTGTTATTGTGGGCGAGATATCATTTTTTAGGGTCAAAGTCAATAGGCAAAAGTTTTTGGTATCCCATGAAAGGTCTTGCCACAAAGAATACATATATTTAAAATATGAAATTCCTAGTTTCTACCGTTTAAAAGTTGTGACCAAGGTTAAAGTTTTTAAAAAGTAGTTAAAGCTCCAAGGTCAAGGTCAAAATTCTTGGTATGCAATAAAAGGTTTTTTCACAAGAATTACATATGTGAAGTACGAAAGCCCTAGCCTTAACCGTTTAAAAGTTATGGTCAAGGTTAAAGTTTTTTCAGAAGTACGTAAATTTCCAAGATCAAGGTCAAAAGGTCAAAGTTGTTGGTACCAATGAAAGGTCTTGTCACAAAGAATACATATGTGAAATATAAAAGTCCTTGTATCTACTGTTCAAAAGTTGTGACCAAGGTTATAATTTTTAAAAAGTATTGAAAACTCCAAGGTCAAGGTCAAAAGGTCCAAGTTCTTGGTATCCAATGAAAGGTCTTCTTACAAGAATAACATATGTGAAGTATAAAAGCCGTAGCCCTTACCGTTCAAAAATTATGGTCAAGGTTATAGTTTTTTCATAAGTACGTAAATTTCCTAGGTCAAGGTCAAAAGGTCAAAGTTGTTGGTATCCAATAAAAGGTTTTGTCACAAAGAATTAATACGTGAAATATGAAAGTCCTAGTACCTATCATTCAAAAGTTATGGCCAAAGTAAAAGTTAGGAATTTTTTTAGTAAAAGTTGGTAAAACTCCAAGGTCAAGGTCAAAAGGTCAAATTTGGTGGTACCCAAAGAAAGGTCTTATCACAAGAAATACACATATGAAATATGAAAACCATAGCTCCACTAAATCAAAAGTTATTGGCAAGGTTAAAGTTTTTGTGACGGACGGACAGACGAATGAGATTTAATGTCCCCTCGCTTTCGCGAAAGCGGGGGACAATTAAACCCTCGCTTAAAATTCTATTTACGTGGTATTTAAATGTCAGATAAATCTTTTCTGTATTTTTCAGTATAGAATTTGGCAATATTTCCAACTTTTGTATTTCAAAGCATAACAGATCTCTCATTCATGTTCTATTTCCCCTTCTATGAATGTTCTTACTTTAAAAATTTTGCAATATAACGTCTTTAAAATGCTACATTTTATTTTTGAATTTTTGAAACTATGTCAAATGGGAAAAAAAATAGAAAGGCAAAACATTTATGGTTTATCGCAAATGTCAACTGAATATGACTCTTGTCAAAAGATTAAAATGTAAAGGATTATTCCCTAGTTGAAAGTCGGGAATTAAAATTTCTGTGAATAACCTGTGCATCCTTGGAAATTACAGAGTAAAGTCTCCTCTGATGGTCCACTGCAGTTGCCCCCCCCCCCCGTTTTGTGGGGATGGGTTGGTACAACTTCTGCTTCTAGAACTCGTACCAGTATCACAGGTTTTAGTGCAGGATGACCAGGCCCCCCATGAGCTCCAACCACCATCAACCGCTGTAATCATAACATATATAGCTAAATTTGGTTAAAAGCAGATTCCAATGAATGAAATATATCACAAAATGCATATATGTTAAAATCACAATATCTAGTACGTTACAATATTATTAAGATTAATTTTTTTTCACCGTCAATTTGTAAAAATATGTTGTTAAGGCTAAATTTGAAAATTTAAAAAAAATGAAATCAATAAACATGGTATGAAAATAATAGGTTTTTAATCTGAAGCTTAACAATTAACAAAATAAAAACACATTTGAAATTTCAGCATTAATGCACGGTAAAAATACCGTCAACTACCGTAACGAGAATGTTATAATAATAAAAAATAATCTTAGATGAGATAAGTCTTGATGTCAAAAATTAGTGAGTGCAGATATATGAAATTAACAATAAAAATGGATTAAAAACAAATGAAAAATCTACATTCCACAGCCAGAAAGAAAACATATAGTAAATAAAAACAAACACTCATAGTAAGAAGTAAAAAAAACTTGGAAATGTGTACGTTCAAGTACTTGACATTTATTGTAAACTATAAAACGTCATTTTTTGTAAGGAAGACTAATAATACACATAGTAAGTGATCAATCAGCAGAAAAGACATAATCTTGCTGTAAAATGCATGCAGTTTATTAATGACCTTTTCAGCAAATACAATTTATCACTTAGTCATATGCTTACTGATGTTTTTTTTTTCCATAATAATTGTTAGTTCATTACTTATATGATGAATTGAAGACGATTTTTTTCTGTTATCCCCAATCATGACAAGGAGCACACGACGGATATGACCGGTCGGCAGGGGGTGTTCATTTCATGGCACCTGTACCAATATCCAATGCTTTAAGGTCCTTGATCGCTCAGCATGTGTTTTATTTAAAATTATTCTCTTGTTCAAATTCTAGATCATTATTTCTTTGAATTACCTGAGCACGTCTGTGTATTACAGCTTGCGGAATATTCCGATGTTCCACTGCAGCCCCTCCCTCCGCCTTGTGGGGAAGGATTGTTACAACTCCTGCTTCTAGTCCTAATTCCACTACCACAGGTTTTAGTGCAGGATGACCAGTCCCCCCATAAGCTCCAACCACCATCAATGCCTGTTACCATGAGATACATAGCATCATTTCGATCTGAATCAGATTCCACTGAAGTAAGTTTACATTTACATGTACAAGGGTTGACCGACAATCATCAACAAAGCTTTTTAATCGGAAAATTGTTCAAATCTGAAATTCTCAGCTTACAAAAGTGAAATCTAATTAAGACAAATATGAAACCAATGAAGAGCAATAATGATAACATAGAATGAAGATGTTAGAAGAATAAGAATAGTTTTAGCAAAATAAATAGAATTTGGGGTAATTCCTTTCAATGTAAACGCTGGTACTCAAAAAAATGGCCGTTTAGTGGTTTGGTCACTAAGCAGAATGAAGGAGGGCCTTTAAGAGTCGTTTGGCCCATTATCTTCGGCGACAATATGCACTTACCCACAATGTATATACAATATGTGCAATGAGTTTAGTTACACATGGACACTGAAGTCAATATGAATATCAACGACAATTGTGCCGTCACAATAGAATGCATGCATTCGCGTTCAAGAGTCATAAGCGTAATTAACACAGTACACCAATTACATTTACAAATCTTCAAAATCATCGACAACGAATTCTTATTTTCCAATATAAAAGGCAATATTATGGATATTGAAAATATGTGAGTAACTATCGCCAGTGATACTATGTACATGTGTAACTTTTCAGCCGACTATAAAATGTACCAATGAACGGTACTTTACAGGTGTATGCAGTAAAAGTAGATAATGTCGCCGACAATATGTACGAAATGACAACATGCACCGTCACAGCCATTGATCAGCGATGCAGGTTTGAATTCTTACTATCATAGGTGTCAAAACATCATCTAATGATAAAAAATTACTTGTGAACTCAGTGACAGAGCAAGGATAGTCTGTGATGTATATAAACAATTTGTAATGTAAGAAATGATGTTTTTTAGAGCCCTGTTATATGCGCAGCACAGTTAAGGATGGAAGTTTCGGCTATTTTTTTCAGATAAAAAATACATACTTTATTAGGATGGGCGATACTTTTTAGGACTTCACTGATATCCAAAAAATGTTATTTGGTTTAAATCTACATGTCGGGTACATGTAGATTTTTTATTTAGACTTGTCACGTGATGTCGACGTCACATATTTTTAGCAATTATACTTGCAGTTTAGAGGTCTTCTATAAATTCCATTATTGCAAGGGCATAACCTAGTAAAAAATCTTAGTTTAATTTATAATTCTTTTCAACACTTTTTGTAGTTTGTGAAAAGTGCTGCGAACCTATATAGATTCCCCTTTTTAATTGCTAAAATTTAATTTGTTGGACGGCAGGTTGATTATTTTGCTGGTCAACTACATTTAATATAGCTGTACTTAATTTATATGCAAGATTTCATGAGGTTCGCAGCACTTTTCAAATATATTAATGCTTCTTGAGTTTATGTGTAAAAACTTGACAAGATACATTGAGGGTATGCTCTTGCAATAAACCGATTTATTGGGGTCCTTCCATTACTATTTCATTGAATCTGCATACAAACACATGACAGTATCACTTGTCTGGAAAATGTACGGACAGTTTATAAATAAAACACTAAAATAGACATCGCATCGAAGTTATCGGCTTTTATTAAATTGGAAATAATATTCTATTTGAAAACAAAAGACATTTTTTATTGTAAAAATGTGACTTGATCAGCCTCTCACTGTATACAAACTGCGTCATTTTTGCATAACGATCGATGTATCGTTAAAATACTGTTGTGTGGGATTTAACAAACGTCAAAACTGCATGTAATAGTACGTTTGTATGTAGTATACAGCTATCCAGCTGTTTGAAGTAGCAAATAATTTCATTTTGTGGTATTTTGAAGACCTTATATTATGTGTGACGTCATAGTAAACATTTCCCGTACACATTAGGCTCCTTACTTTAACCTTAACTGTGCTGTGTGATAAGAAGTAGTAAAGTTTACCTTCGCAATTGTCCCCGCTAAAACCAGGAAAACAGCTGCAGCTGTACCCTCGTTTGTTACATCTGTCTACTCTACAGGTCCCACTCTCACAATCATTATTCTCACAAACCTTCACTATGGAAACAAATATTGAAATATGAGGAATTCTGTAATATATCACAGGGTTTTTTTTTCAATCATTCGTATTTTATATATTGACAAAAATATGATAAAGAGTCTATTTCAATTATAGATGAAATCATCAAAATTTATTTCATTTGATAATTAATTAGACCTTTTGTCCAAAGGAAAAAGGCCAAGGTTATAAATTCAGACATATTGTACATGTGTAAAACTTGCAGTTAGAGCTGATATCATCAGAAAAAAATTGACAATTTGTCCTGTGGTGAAAGTGGGAAGCATTCATTTTGGTCCGTCTGTCTGTATTTCTGTCTATATTTCTGTCTGTAAGGATTTCGCTTCAACGTCATTTCACATGTTTCACGAGAACCTTTTGAGCTTTTGCAATGAAAACTTACACAATAACCTGTCAATATCTGTCTGTTTGGATCACTTTCGTTCCAAAGCAATATCGCAAGAGTCCTTTCAACTTTTCAATATAATTGATAACTCTCTTTGGCTTAAAGAAGACGCATATTGATTATGAAGTGAAAAGGTTTAGTTTAGGCTAAAGTAGACACAATTGTTTTTGGAAAGACTTTGACATTGTAGAACGAAAAGGTCAGGGGTCACTAAGCTGGTAAGTCGAATCAACTTGAGCTCCTGTGAAATTCCTAAATAATGTAATTAAACTGCACGAGGGTAAAAGGAAAATGCGCAATTTATTTAAAGCACAATTTGGGCAAAATCTCATGTTAAATTGATAGTTTATTTGTTTTTTTCCTGTAATATGTGCAATTAGTATTTTTGGTTCAACTCACGTAAAATTCTATGTTTTTGTATGTGCCTGCTATATCTAAGTGATTACGATCCTGTATTTGACTTTTTTCATCTTGTGATTCCTCTGATATTCTAAGGGACAGCCACTTTGTTATTTACGGCGAGCTGGAGTCGGAATTTGAAAACGTTAATTGCTAGAAAACCTATCTTCTATACACACCTAATTGACCCAGATGAGCTGTAGTTAAATTAACGGACATCTAACACAGAAGTGAATCACTCGAATCTATGCTCAGTGCTGTTGAAAATAAAACAGCTTCCTCTCATGATTTACAAGGGTCTGTGAATTTGTTAAAATCGGACCTGTCAAAACTTGATGAAAGCGTAACACTTGTGAAGCACCCAGCGCACCTGTACAATCGTTATCTACCTTAAATTCGACCTTGAATGAACAACCGATGGAACAAGAGAGCATGTCGCAAAATTCCGATCGTTTGGCATTAAAACGACAACGATAGGGGTCTACCCCTGACCATGCATGGAAAATCGCGAAAGAACTAACGGACAGTGATACCCTCCTGAAATTTCTCTCTTTAAATGTATGTGGACTAACACAACGTCTTAATTTTACAAAGTTTTGCGATTTCATTTCTAATTATAAGTATGACATAATTGGACTTTCGGAAACTAAAACTGATGATTCGGACAATATACACACAATCGGCTACCCAACCTTTATGAAAAATAGACACTATTTATCAAAAAGATGAGCTGGTGGGTTAGTTATAGCAATACGAGATGATGTTATAATGTATGTACATATTTTAAAAAAAGGATTGTATTCAAATCTTGGTTAAAACTTAGCAAAAACTACTTAATTCTTGTAAAGATGTTGTACGCGGGCTTGAGAATGATTTGTATATTTATATATATTGAAAAGCCGAGTTTGTTGAGTATCAGACGTGAAAATAGCAGAATATTTTTGAAATTATGGAAATTTTTTGATGTCATTGACTTTGAAATCTCTTTACAGATGTACAAAATCCTTTTCATTGATTAATTGTAACAAAGAGGTCAAAAGTAGTCGAATAGATAAAAATCAACCACGTATAGTGTGCAGACAAATCAGACGATTTTTCGTACCGATATTGAAGTGACTTTTGTATTAGCAATAGTAAAAGATAAAGATAGACTATCTATTAGTACTGAAAGTATTTGCACGGATGATGTTACCAAAATAGCTAAAGTATATATGCGGTATTTGTTATTTCACCAAAAGAAACGTTTGGTATGAAAAAATAGAAAATCCTTTATAGATAATTAAATGTGTAGCAAAATTTTGTTTAATCGGGAATATTAAACAGCAAGAAAAAAATTCATTCAGCAAAGGAAATTTACAATAGATCTAAAGCAATTTAAAACAAGTATAATTCAAATCAACTAGGAAAAAACACAAGAAAATACAATACAAGGAAACAATGGATAACTGCTTGAAGATTAGAATAGAAAATAGTTAAATCAGAAACTTTCCTCCCCCCTTTCCGAGTGTTCTTCTCTTTCTTCTTCAGCGAAAGACACGAATTCGCAGAATTAGCTTGTTTTTGACTTACTTCATCCACGACCTATCCGTCACGGAACGAGCGCTCTAACACCGATATAGCTACGTATTAAGGAAAATAAAATATTGGTTACTTTTACATTATTTTACATGACCCTTTTTTTCTCAATGCTTTTTCCAGAGGCCGTACTTGACTTGCAGGGCTTGTTTGACCGTATCCGTAATGGTTCTGATGTTCGAGGTGCAATACACACAAATATGAAGAAGGAAATAAAAGTCTGAAATTTAAGAATATTCACGATAAATAATAATTTCAAAATAAATTTTATCAATGTTTTAAATAGGGATGATGAAAATCATTTTGTGTTACTTTATTCTTCCTCATTATAAATATTTCACACAAATATTTTAAACATAATACATGTTGGCCCAGGTCATGCTTTAAAGAAGGTGTAAATCGGCACGCATGTTTTGCTGTTCTATACATTATATTATAGATCAATGTGAGATGTAATTAAAATCTGATCAAGTCACTGGGGAGTATTTTTATACATATGTTGTAATGTTTCAGTACTAGAGTATAATATAATGCATATAGTAAAATTAGATAGAAAACGTATATACTCGCCTATAAGTCGGTATTTTGGGAGTTAAATATTGATCTAAAACTCTATATCCGAATGATAGGTGAGTCATAAAGTGATTGGTAATTTTCTGTGGGCTAAAAGGTAAAATATAGTTTGCATTTCCGACGAGTGTCGAAAAAACGTCTGATAATTTATGTATTCTTAGATTCAATATATTTTTTTAAAATAAATATCAAGGTCACTGTGATAAATATCAATTAAAACCAGATTAAATTATCAATGAATTTACTTGAAATTGTCACCAGATTTTGACAAAAAAAATGCACCTTGACTCATAAGCGGGTCAATAGTAAATCCCAACAAAATAACGTCAAAAATTACAACCGACGTATAGGCGAGTATACTGATTTGGTTTAGATAATTGTTGTTATTCATGCGTTTGTTTTATTAAAACAATAAACGGTGAATATAAAGTATTTTATAAAACATCAAATAAAAAGGTCTTAGCTAATAGCACTACGGAGTAAAGGATCAAAAAAATTTTATAATAAAAGAATTTTTCTCGGCAGGTTTATTTACTACTAACATACATTTTTCGTTGTATCTTAGCACGTTTGACATTGGAAAATAAAGACAAAACAGCGTTCGTGACTTGTTTTTTTTTTTTTGTATGGCACACGGTCTTGTCACACTGTCAGCATCGTTATGGCGACCAACAGCAACCCCTCCGTCTGACAATAAGCGAAAAATCTGTACAACTTGTGAAAAGGAATCATGTATAAATTACTAAATCTCATACTTTGTTACTAGAAAAATATTTTAGAAGTTTAATACGTAAATGAATTATGTAAAAATTTATAGGCTTTGATTTAATAACGTTAACTATAGTAATATAATTAGTTTCCATAATCTTTGAAATAAGGCTATTACACATGTTTTGATAAATTATTCAAGTTATGATGCATGAGCAAGCCTTAAAAGTTAAGATTTTTTTCGCAACGAAAATAATTTGACTTCTTGAAACATTGTCCTCCTCTCACCTACATAGAATACAACTATGAAATCCAGAAATTAAAAGGAAATTTTCATACAAATTGCTGTAATTCGAGAAAAGTAAAACTATTTGCAGATTTAAAACCATGGAAATGTCATTAATTAATTTGTAAAATCTTATTGTAACATTTCTGTGTAAATCAACTCACCTTAGATGTTTTCATAGTGTCTCTGCGTCGCTGATTGTTTTTTTTTTTTCAGAAGAAAGTGTCGTCTCTATTTAAATACAAGTTGATTTGTGGATAGATAGTGTTAACTATTTGGATTTTTTGTGGGTGACACTACATAGATTAACCTGCAAATATGACAACTACAAGGGTTGATTCAAAAGTAATGTCAGAGTGGGTGCATGCACTATTTTTTCATTGGTACAAATATCGATTTGCCATTGGCTTATTTTTGACACAAATGTTAAACAATAGTACAATTGCTTCTTTACACTGTGAACGCTCATTAGGTTAACAATGCTCATAGAATTTATGATAGGAGAAAAATATGATGTTGATGTTATATTTATCAGCATGAGTTTTTAAATAATTGGAATTCTACTATTGCATATATATGTATGGGGTTTCTGCTGAGTTCAGCCAAAGCGACTTCATTTAGCTCAGCTGTTTGTCAATAATGTGTCTAAAGTTAGAAAAAAATATGTATGGATACAACATAAGTGGGACATGTACAGATGTGAGGAAGGGGGTTGCTAATTTAATATGTATAATATGTTTTAAATGATGGATGAGAGGCAACAATCATAAAAATAGAAAACAAGAAAACATTGATGTAACCATCAATTTTCGCCCGGGAAAGAAATAAAGTAAACAATGGGAATGAGTAATGATCATCAAATCGCTTCGATAAGTGTGAAAATGGCATGCGTCTAGATGATGAAGATGATAGTCGAGAATATTTTGAAAACTTATAGTCGGATGAAAATCGAACAAAAACGATACCCTTTTTAAACTTAATCAATCCCCAAGTAAATGTTGGCTGCATAAAATATAAATTGAAACTAGATTCATACATCACCTATTTTCAAAAATGTATTTCACTTTAAGAATATAAAACACGGACTGTGTAGAGTACGTTTTTATGCAATTAGTAAAATTCAATGTTCTAAAAAAAAGGGACGTGTCGTTTTTTCAACAGTAAATGAGAAGGAACTATATATATGTAATATCAAAAACATATATATCTTTACAAATTCACATCATGTAAGTAAA